>NW_026963295.1:2429959-2733704 GCF_036588685.1 Mytilus trossulus
GAATTTTTCTGAACGAAATTACTAGTTTCTGTTTTTGATATAGGGAAATTTTTAATCTAGGGCATTTGAGGGATCAATTTTTTATGCTTTAGGTTTTTTTTATTTAATTTTTGAAAAAAGTGCAGCCAGTGTCACTAGATATCAATTTGAGTTTTAGATTTTTTTCCTGAAAATATATATATACTTTACAAGTAATAAAAAAAAAACACTGTTGCACAGTATATTTTTTTTATTTAATGACCTCATGATAAAACTTACTTATAAAATACAAAAATACCCAGATGAGTGGAGACAGGACATGTAACTGAAACACGCATGCCAGTAATGGTTATTCTGATAATAGAAATTGACTCAAGTGACAATTCTGATAGTAAAATAGAAATTGAACCTAGCAAAAATTTGGATGACACCAAGTGAAACAACAATCATGTATCTTTTGTGAAATTACAGAATATGGAAAATTTGGGTACAGCATTGGAGAAGCTGTAGGATTTTAAAAAGGGTATTTCTCGTTTTTTTATATAGATTAGACCGTTGGTTTTCCCGTTTGAATGGTTTTCCACTAGTAATTTTGGGGCCCTTTATAGCTTATTGTTCGGTGTGAGCCAAGGCTCCGTGTTGTAGGCCGTACATTGACCTATAATGGTTTACTTATTTTTAAATTGTTATTTGAATGGAGAGTTGTCTCATTGGCACTCACACCACATCTTCCTATATCTATTTGTCGAAAAATTAAACCGAAAACACATCTGTATTTGCATGAATTGTTTCTGAGCTTCAATTTTCGATTGCCATGTCAAGCAGTTAAAAAAGCTTTTAAAATATGGTGGTTATAGGGTTCTCTTTCATGTAAATGAAAAGAGAGGGAATATCACATATAGTAAAGACTCTAAAAGAAAAAGCCTTTATTCAAACCCACACCACTTAGTAATGTAAAACAATTCAAAGGAGAAAACTAACTGCCTAATTTATCCACAAAATAGTGAACGAGAAACTTAGTAACACAGTAAAAAAACTACAACTACTGAATCCAAGCTCCTGACTTGGAAATAGGCACATACATAATGTGACTGCGTCAACTTAAGAATGCTAGTTGGTGTCCAATCTCCACTAATCAGGGACAGTGGTGTAATAGTACAACATAAAGATTATTATGTGGTCATTGAATAAATAAATCTATAGGGTGTACCAATGCTTTTTTTTATAACAAAATACAGTCTATAAGTTATTGTACAAGTAATAAGTGAATTATAGTTTGTACAAACATTACCAATAGAAAGACCCCAATAGATATACATTGTAAGAAGATATGGTAAGCGAGCCAATGAGACTATTATCCATTATAATCACAATTTTCAATTATTTTTAATTTCTACGGAAGATTGGCTGTCAAAATGCTAACATTCCAATTTTCAATAACAGTTAACAGCAAATAGATTCTCACAATAACAGATAACAAAATAGATAATAGTCCTATAACAGCTCACAAAGAATAAGACAATAACAGCTAACAGTAAATATATTTTTAGAATAACAGATAACAAAGAATTAAAATGCCCCATAACAGCATAACAGTTAAACCCCTTGCCCCCCTCATTCGTTATTCGATATTCGATATTCAATTATCCAACCGGCTGCTAGCTGTCGGTTGGATATTCAAAATTTTGTTTAAAATCATAAAAAAAGAAATACTTGATAACATTAAAAACATGATTTTCATAGTTAAGAGGACTGATAAGATACGTAGGAAATCGTAAAAATGACCTCTTCAAGCTGTTGTAAGTTCTCGTTGTCCGAGAATATAAACCCTTTTCGGCTAAGATGCATATTTGTCTTTATATAATATAGATTGTTGTCAAAAGAAAAGGTTCAAAGATTTGCTTTTAAACATGATATTTCTTAAAACAAAAAGAAAATCCGCTTACTCTAGAAATCATTAAGAAATATAAATAGAAATATTTATGGAAAGCCCAAAAAAGAAAAATATATATAGTGAATACCTACCTGAGACCGCTTAAATGAGGGTGAGACCCCCTGGTCTTTCAATGTCCATAAAATTGAATAAAATTATAAACTCTGTATATATAAAGCATTGTGTTAGAAGGATTTCCCAGAATATTGTCATAATCGATATCTATGGAGGGGTTATGTTGTCACTTTTTAGCTAAAAATTATAAAAAAATTAGGACAAATGGCACAAGGCTATGGCGATAGCCCCCTAATCTCTCAATCTGCCTAATATTTGGCAGACAATTAGTCAACAGGTAGATACAAACATGACTAAAAGGAATTTGGGTACACTACCCGTCTTTCATGTTTACGGAGCGCCCAAAGTGCCAGTTGGATATTCAAAATATATAGTGAAAACCTACCTGAGACCGCTTAAATGAGGGTGAGACCCCCCTGGTCTTTCAATGTCCATAAAACTAATTAAAATCATAGACTCTGTATATATAAAGGTTGTATTAGAAGGATTTCCCAGAATATTATCATATTTGATATCTAATGAGGGCTTATATTGTCACTTTTCAGCTAAAAATTATCAAAATTTTAGGACAAAGGGCACAGGGCTATGGCGATAGCCCCCCTGATCTCTCAATCGGCCTAATATTAAGCAGACATTTAGTCAACAAGTAGATACAAATGTGACTAAAAGGAATTTGGGTACACTTCCTTTCTTTAAAGTTTACAGAGCGCCCAAAGTGCCAGTTGGATATTCAAAATATATAGTGAAAACCTACCTGAGACCGCTTAAATAAAGGTGAGACCCCCTGGTCTTTCAACGTCAATGAAATTGAAAAAAAATCATAGGCTCTGTATATATAAAGGTTGTATTAGAAGGATTTCCCAGAATATTATCATATTTGATATCTAATGAGGGCTTATATTGTCACTTTTCAGCTAAAAATTATCACAATTTTAGGAAAAAGGGCACAGGGCTATGGCGATAGCCCCCCTGATCTCTCAATCGGCCTAATATTAAGCAGACATTTAGTCAACAAGTAGATACAAATGTGACTAAAAGGAATTTGGGTACACTTCCTTTCTTTAAAGTTTACAGAGCGCCCAAAGTGCCAGTTGGATATTCAAAATATATAGTGAAAACCTACCTGAGACCGCTTAAATAAAGGTGAGACCCCCTGGTCTTTCAACGTCAATGAAATTGAAAAAAAATCATAGGCTCTGTATATATAAAGGTTGTATTAGAAGGATTTCCCAGAATATTATCATATTTGATATCTAATGAGGGCTTATATTGTCACTTTTCAGCTAAAAATTATCAAAATTTTAGGACAAAGGGCACAGGGCTATGGCGATAGCCCCCTGATCTCTCAATCGGCCTAATATTAAGCAGACATTTAGTCAACAAGTAGATACAAATGTGACTAAAAGGAATTTGGGTACACTTCCTTTCTTTCATGTTCACAGAGCGCCCAAAGTGCCAGTTGGATATTCAAAATATATAGTGAAAACCTACCTGAGACCGCTTAAATAAAGGTGAGACCCCCCTGGTCTTTCAACGTCAATGAAATTGAAAAAAAATCATAGGCTCTGTATATATAAAGATTGTATTAGAAGGATTTCCCAGAATATTGTCATATTCGATATCTATGGAGGGCTTATATTGTCACTTTTCAGCTAAAAATTATCACAATTTTAGGACAAAGGGCACAGGGCTATGGCGATAGCCCCCTGATCTCTCAATCGGCCTAATATTAGGCAGACATTTAGTCAACAGGTAGATAAAAACGTGACTAAAAGGAATTTGGGTACACTTCCCGTCTTTCATGTTTACGGAGCGCCCAAAGTGCCAGTTGGATATTCAAAATATATAGTGAATACCTACCTGAGACCGCTTAAATGAGGGTGAGACCCCCCTGGTCTTTCAATGTCCATAAAATTAAATGAAATCATAGACTCTGTATATATAAAGGTTGTCTTTGAAGGATTTCCCAGAAAATTGTCATATTCGATATCTAATGAGGGCTTATATTGTCACTTTTCAGTTAAAAATTATCAAAATTTTAGGACAAAGGGCATAGGGCTATATCGATAGCCCCCTGATCTCTCAATCGGCCTAATATTAGGCAGACATTTAGTCAACAGGTAGATAAAAACGTGACTAAAAGGAATTTGGGTACACTTCCCGTCTTTCATGTTTACGGAGCGCCCAAAGTGCCAAATGGATATTCAAAATATATAGTGAATACCTACCTGAGACCGCTTAAATGAGGGTGAGACCCCCCTGGTCTTTCAATGTCCATAAAATTAAATGAAATCATAGACTCTGTATATATAAAGGTTGTCTTTGAAGGATTTCCCAGAAAATTGTCATATTCGATATCTAATGAGGGCTTATATTGTCACTTTTCAGTTAAAAATTATCAAAATTTTAGGACAAAGGGCATAGGGCTATACCGATAGCCCCCTGATCGCTCATTCTGCCTAATATTAAGCAGACATTAAGTCTACAGGTAGATACAAACGTGACTAAAAGGAATTTGTGTACATTTCCTGTCTTTCATGTTTACGGAGCGCCCAAAGTGCCAGTTGGATATTCAAAATATATAGTGAAAACCTACCTGAGACCGCTTAAATGAGGGTGAGACCCCCCTGGTCTTTCAATGTCCATAACATTGAATTAAATCATAGACTCTGTATATATAAAGGTTGTATTAGAAGGAATTCCCAGAATATTGTCATATTCGATATCTATGGAGGGCTTATATTGTCACTTTTCAGCTAAAAATTATCAAAATTTTGGGACACAGGGCACAGGGCTATGGCGATAGCCCCCGGATCTCTCAATCTGCCTAATATTAAGCAAACATTTAGTCAACAGGTAGATACAAACGTGACTAAAGGGAATTTGAGTACACTTCCGGTCTTTCATGTTTACGGTACGCCTAAAATGCCAGTTGAATATTCAAAATATATAGTGAAAACCTACCTGAGACCGCATAATTGAAGGTGAGACCCCTGGTCTTTCAACGTCAATGAAATTGAAAAAAAATCATAGGCTCTGTATATATAAAGGTTGTATTAGAAGGATTTCCCAGAATATTGTCATATTCGATATCTATGGAGGGCTTATATTGTCACTTTTCAGCTAAAAATTATCACAATTTTAGGACAAAGGGCACAGGGCTATGGCGATAGCCCCCTGATCTCTCAATCGGCCTAATATTAGGCAGACATTTAGTCAACAGGTAGATAAAAACGTGACTAAAAGGAATTTGGGTACACTACCCGTCTTTCATGTTTACGGAGCGCCCAAAGTGCCAGTTGGATATTCAAAATATATAGTTAATACCTACCTGAGACCGCTTAAATGAGGGTGAGACCCCCCTGGTCTTTCAATGTCCATAAAATTGAAGAAAAAAATCATAGACTCTGTATATATAAAGGTTGTCTTTGAAGGATTTCCCAGAAAATTGTCATATTCGATATCTAATGAGGGCTTATATTGTCACTTTTCAGTTAAAAATTATCAAAATTTTAGGACAAAGGGCATAGGGCTATATCGATAGCCCCCTGATCGCTCATTCTGCCTAATATTAAGCAGACATTAAGTCTACAGGTAGATACAAACGTGACTAAAAGGAATTTGTGTACATTTCCTGTCTTTCATGTTTACGGAGCGCCCAAAGTGCCAGTTGGATATTCAAAATATATAGTGAAAACCTACCTGAGACCGCTTAAATGAGGGTGAGACCCCCCTGGTCTTTCAATGTCCATAACATTGAATTAAATCATAGACTCTGTATATATAAAGGTTGTATTAGAAGGAATTCCCAGAATATTGTCATATTCGATATCTATGGAGGGCTTATATTGTCACTTTTCAGCTAAAAATTATCAAAATTTTGGGACACAGGGCACAGGGCTATGGCGATAGCCCCCGGATCTCTCAATCTGCCTAATATTAAGCAAACATTTAGTCAACAGGTAGATACAAACGTGACTAAAGGGAATTTGAGTACACTTCCGGTCTTTCATGTTTACGGTACGAATATTGAATATTCAAAATATATAGTGAAAACCTACCTGAGACCGCATAATTGAAGGTGAGACCTCCTGGTCTTTCAATGTCCATAAAATAGAATAAAATCATAGACTTTGTATATATAAAGGTTGCATTAGAAGGATTTCCCAGAATATTGTCATATTCGATATCTATGGAGGGCTTATATTGTCACTTTTCAGATAAAAATTATCAAAACTTTAGGACAAAGGGCATAGGGCTATGGCGAAAGCTCCCTGATCTCTCAATCTGCCTAATATTAAGCAGACATTTAGTCAGCAGGTAGATACAAACGTAACTTAAAGGAATTTGGGTACAGATCCTGTCTTTCATGTTTACTGAGCGCCCAAATTGCCAGTTGGATATTCAAAATATATAGTGAAAACCTACCTGAGACCGCTTAAATGAGGGTGAGACCCCCCTGGTCTTTCAATGTCCATAAAATTGATTAAAATCATAAACTCTGTTTATATAAAGGTTGTATTAGAAGGATTTCCCAGAATATTATCATATTCGATATCTATGGAGGGCTTATATTGTCACTTTTCAGCTTAAAATTATCAAAATTTTAGGACAAAGGGCACAGGGCTATGGCGATAGCCCCCCTGATCTCTCAATCTGCCTAATATTAAACAGACATTTAGTCAACAGGTAGATACAAACGTGACTAAATGGAATTTAGGTAAACTTTCTGTCTTTCATGTTTACGGAGCGCCCAAAGTGCCAGTTGGATATTCAAAATATATAGTGAAACCTACCTGAGACCGCTTACATGAGGGTGAGACCTCCTGGTCTTTCAATGTCCATAAAATAGAATAAAATCATAGACTTTGTATATATAAAGGTTGCATTAGAAGGATTTCCCAGAATATTGTCATATTCGATATCTATGGAGGGCTTATATTGTCACTTTTCAGATAAAAATTATCAAAACTTTAGGACAAAGAGCATTGGGCTATGGCGAAAGCTCCCTGATCTCTCAATCTGCCTAATATTAAGCAGACATTTAGTCAACAGGTAGATATAAACATGACTAAAAGAAATTTTGGTACACATCCTGTCTTTCATGTTTACTGAGCTCCCAAAGTGCCAGTTGGATATTCAAAATATATAGTGAAAACTAACCCGAGGCCGCTTAAGATAGGGTGAGACCCCTCTGGTCTTTCAATGTCCATAACATTGAAAAAATTATAGACTCTGTATATATAAAGGTTGTATTAGAAGGATTTCCAAGAATATTGTCATATTCGATATCTATAGAGGGCTTATATTGTCACTTTTCAGCTAAAAATTATCAAAATTTTAGGACAAAGGGCACAGGGCTATGGCGATAGTGCCCTGATCTCTTAATCTACCTAATATTAAGCAGACATTTAGTCAATTGGTAAATACCAACGTGACTAAAAGGAATTTGGGTACACTTCCTGTCTTTCATTTTTGCGGAGCGCCCAAAGTGCCAGTTGGATATTCAAAATGTATAGTGAAAACCTACCTGAGACCGCTTAAATGCGAGTGAGACGCCCCTGGTCTTTCAATGTCCATAAAATAGAATAAAATCTTAGACTCTGTATATATTAAAGTTGTATTAGAAGGATTTCCCAGAATATTGTCATATTCGATATCTATGGAGGGCTTATATTGTCACTTATCAGCTAAACAAATTCAAATTTTTAGGACAAAGGGCACAGGGCTTTGCCTGATTTCCCAGAATATTGTCATATTAGATATCTAATGAGGGCTTATATTGTCACTTTTCAGCTAAAAATTATCAAAATTTTAGAACAAAGGGCACAGGGCTATAGCGTTAGCTCCCTGATCTCTCAATCTGCCTAATATTTGACAGACATTTAGTCAACAGGTAGATACAAACGTGACTTAAAAGAATTTAGGTACACTTCCTGTCTTTCATGCTTACTGAGCGCCCAAAGTGCCAGTTGGATATTTAAAATATATAGTGAAAACCTACCTAAGACCGCTTAAATGAGGGTGAGGGTCTTTCAATGTCCATAAAATTGAAAAAATCATAGACTCTGTATATATAAAGGCTGTATTTGAAGGATTTCCCAGAATATTGTCATATTCGATATCTACCCAGGAAACACATGACGTCCTTGCGACGTTATGTATTGGTCGCTTGAAGGTCGTGACTGACGTTACGTAAGTACGACGTTGTTGCAACGTTGTGAGAAAGTTATTTTACGTCACGTCAGATACGACGTAGAACCGACGTCAGGACAACGTTATTATTGTTTTTAATAACGTTTATATTACGTTGTTGCAATGTCATATTGCGACGCATCCGTCACGTATGTGTGACGTTATAGCAACGTCGTCATATTTTTGGTTGTTACAGTATTAAGTTGATTTTAAGCTATTAATATATGTTTTTGTAATCAATAATACATCGTGATAATAAAAAAATAAAAAATAAATAATTGCAATATGTACTGTACATCGATCAAATAAATCACGTAATTAAAACGTTGTTGCAACGTAATTTACCGACGTTCCGAAAATTTACAATAGCAAGATTATTTTTTATTATGCACTGAATTTAGTTTTAATTTGTCTTGTTTCTATTGATAGAACTAATGAACGATATTTGATATGAGGCAGGCATTACCTGTCAGTGTGAAAGGGAACGAAGTCTTTTGATTCAAACATGTTAAAAAAAGATACGGAAATACCGTAACGTTTCCGATTTTGGTTCGTTGTTAGGGCTTTTAGTTGTGACGCTATTTCAGTGATGACGTCATATTCAAAGTCAACGCCATTCACCAAGCCACCACTTAGTTTAAATGTAAGTACATTTATCTGTATTCTTTATAACTGTTGTTTTTTCTTTTTACTTTTTATAGTTTCTATTATAAAGGAACGCCACAATGGAAAAGGTATTGTCAAAAGTTGTTGCAAGCGGCGGGTAAATGTCAAAATACAGGATTTTGTGTTTAGAGCATGAAACTTACGTCCATCTGACTGTAATAATAACAATTTGTAATACTAAAAATAAAGATTGTGATAATGGTGGTCTAAATGTAAACCATATGATCCAAATACATGTATGGTCAGCTCGTACTGGACCATATGCGTTTACTCATACGGTCCGCCCGCACACGTATGGTCGGACCGTACGAATCCACATCGTATACTTAAACGGGTCGGACCGTACTCGTGCGGTCCAAATACTCATATGGTCTGGAATATATATATATGTCAAATATGTAAAACGTAGATTTACTGATCATAATTTTCAATGATATTTTTTATATATATATTTTGGCAGTGGCTATTTTGCCGGTGAAACAGTAGTTATGATATGATTAAAATATCTCGATTAAAAGCTAGCTTAGTATAAAAATACTGTGAATTTGTTATTTTTACGGTTTTTTTTGTGAAGTTTAAAAAGATAAATCAGTCATTGTCATAATGTAGAAATTAACAATAACAAATAAGGAGCTATGCATTTTTAAATTTGATAATTAATAAAATCATTAGGGAGACGGATTTATAAATCATAAAAGTTTTTCCAAACTTGTTTCCGAATCCCATATTTGTACTTTATGTAACATTGTAATATTTGTCTTGAAATTGTTTATTAATGAATATTGTTTAAACTAAATCATTATGTCATCTTGCAAAATCAACGATATACTACAGTCATGGACTGGTGATGGGACAAAAGTGAGTTTTCACTCAAAAAATGTCCTATCATTTCAACTAAAATCGGTATTTTTCAAAAAAATATTACCAAGTCCCGTTTGAGCGATTTTTTTTTAAAATAGACACTAAAAGATGTAAAAATGCATGAAGTTTTATTGTTTATTTAGTCATAATTTTCATGAGTTTCGTTTTCATTATTTGATGAGTTAAACACAAATGCAAATTTTAACGATTTTGAATTGGTTAGAATAATAGCAAACTTTTCAAGAATTTTTTTTCTTTGTGTCCATCTCGGCACAGGCAGAAAATTAAAATGGGCATGAATAATATTATAACCAAATAAACAATAAAACTTCAGACATTTCCGCATCTTTTGGTATCTATATTATGAAAATCGCTCATACAGTTACTTCGTAATATTTTTTTGAAAAATATCGGTTTTAGTTGTCGGTTTTAGTTGAAATGATAGGACTTTTTTTTTTAACTCATACTGGTAACTGACTTTTGTCCAATGAATGTAGCCTGCTCTTCAAAATCATAAATATTTAATGAAAATCCAGAATTTGTCTTTGAAATCAGGGAATCACCATTTAACTTTAATAAAAGGGGGGGTCATGGATATTTTTCTTTATTTTTAAAATTGTTTTCCTCTGATTTCTAAATTGATGAAACAAAATATTCTGTTCGAGTACAGGACAAAAAATATTCTGAATCCCGATTCCTCCCATACCTTATAGTGTTAGGTTTGAACAAAATAATTTGAGTGATATCGTTGAAAAATGAAAGAAAATTGTTTGCACGAAAAAATTCTGATTCAAGCAAACACCATGACCCTCCTTCAAGCTTGAAATTAAATTGTTGCTCCCCAGCAGTCTAAGGTTTATTTTTAGATTAAATTAAATATCACGATGCAAATTTTATTAATGTCAATTTTTGTAGAGTCTTACATGAAGAATTGATTGGGGAAACCCTAAAACATGCACCCTCAAAACCAGGCGGAACACGCTATAAGCATGATAAGGTAAGAATACTCTTATTTCCCCAGTATAGTACAACCTATCTTGGATTTATATTTACCAAAATTATTATTGTTTGTATTCGTCTATGTTGATATTTTTTTTAATTCAGTACTAAATTGTTATTAAAGATATGTATTTGTAACTAGCATTGTGAAGATCAAGATACTCCTTTGCGACAATAAAGTGTAACATTAAATAGAACTGAATATATAAATTATGTGTACTAATAAGTTTTTGTATTGTCATTGCAGGAACCAATTGCTAAGAGGCTTATTCCAGCAGATCCGGCCTTTATACCACTACGAAGGACACAGGAGAACATTTAAAATAAACAAAGTTAACGATGATCAAATCTTCATTTTTTTTATATACAGGCATAATTTACTTGTCATAAACTTTTTTTTATAAAATTTTCATGGCCTTGGTGGGTATTATATCTAGAACGTGAACATGCTAAATGAGAAATGTATACTACGATGAAATAAATTAGATACTAGTATAAAAAAGAAGATGTGGTATGATTGACAATGAGACTCTCCACAAGATACCAGTCACAGAAATTAACTATAGAGGTATAGAGATCACTGTACGGCCTTCAATAATGGTCGAATTACATATCATATAGGCATCAATTAAAGATGAGTTAGAAGAGACAGGGGGAACACCCCCCTTATAGAGAAACATATATGATATATGCATATTATTTTTACAAGCAATAACTATCAAGAACTGCATATGAATAGGCAGCGACTCGATCAGCTATGGATGGACCCAGGATTCATTTCTGTTATGTCACAATTACTGAAACAGTTACTCGATTAAAGCTACAAAAAAATGATGCAGAATATATGAATTCCTTCAGAGAGTAGCACAAACAGGTATCATCTAGAGGTCACGTCATGGACCCAAACACAGCTGATACTATGTGTGTATATACATATGATAATTTTGGACCAATTATATAGCATATAGATTACTTCGACATAATGAGATATTAACGTTGTTGTAATGTCAGGAATAACGTTGTTAAAACGTGATTTTACGTCACCACAACGTTGAAGTATGACGTTGTGACAACATCGACATAACGTAATATAAAGCGGAAGAAGGGATCCCGTAGACCGCCCTACGTCACGATTCATGAATTATGCATATTCTATTTATAGGCTATTTATAAACGATTCTGAAAATACTTATTCTAAAAATAGAATATTCTCAACATGTACAACTATAAAAAAAAAAAACGATTCAAAATCATTAACTTTCATGTAACACGATGAATTTGCTTTATTTATTTTTTCATCACATGAAAAAAAAGGAAAATGTACCGCATTACAGTAGCATATATCATTGTGCAAAATTATATATATACAGATTCCTTTCTAAAATACACATGATACATGTCATATAGATATGATAAACAGTATATTACTTAGTGCCTTAATTATGTTAATTAAAGACCTGCAAATGTCACATGCACGTGGTCCCATGGCCTTGGATATACTATGGATTCGATAATATTTTTATTATCCGTTTAAACTTATTACACGTACTAAGGCTTTACATGAGTGTGAGAGGATGTTTAAACTGGTCTGCGTTTAAAGAAACGAATCTGTAATCTGATCCCTGTTGTCTGACCATTCTACTATAGCTAAACGTTCTATAGGAACCATTGTTACTTGTTTGTAATAAAGCTACTGTTAGGGCGTTCTACAGGCTCCCTTGGCCGTTCTACATGATTCCCTGTTGTCTGAACCTTATATATCTACTACAGAACTTTCTATAGGATCCCTTATATTGTTTGTTTATCATGTATACACTAAAGGACGTTCTACAGGACCCCTTCGCAGTCTACCAGGATCCCTTGTTGTCTGAATATTATATATATGTATCTACTATAGTATAGAACGTTCTTAAGGAACAATTTTTTGGTCAGGATTCTTCTGAAAAAGGTCATGTGAAATATATTCTTGGTGTAAACAGAAAGTCAAGTAATATAGCTGTAATGTCAGAGATTGGTAGATTTCCTATGTATTTTACTATTATTTTATCAATGTTAAAATATTGTCATAGACTGGAAAGTTTGAAAGAAGGGATTATATTCAGAGAGAGATTGAATTACCAAATTTTGACCAATCAATGAGTTCTTTATGCCAGTATGTTAAGAACACACTCTAATTGCTCACTCGGTAAAGTTGAAGATGATCTTCATGTTTTATTAGAATGCCCTCTTTATGATATTCAAAGGGACGATTTTTTCCAAGACATTTCTAACAATTGTTATAATTTTATAAATTTGAATAAATCTTCTAAATTTTTATGGCTCTTGACACAGAAAAATGTTACTCTTATGGAAAAACTGGGTTGTTATATTGGTGACTGTTTTGAATTAAAGAGTATGAACACTGACACTAAGTCAAGTAAACAATATGAGAATAAATACATATATAATGTAATTTTATTATTCTTTTATTCACAATATATATATATGGTTTTTGGCTTGATTCTGATTATGCTTATATTCAAAATATATATGTATAGGCCTCTATTATTGTTGTTGTTACCAATTATGGAAATCAATTGTATCTGATTTTATGCCCTTTATGGGCCCTGTAATTTTGGAGAGAAAAAATATATAGGATTCCATATTGTTTGTTTTATATCATGTATATATACTAAAGGATCCCCTGTTGTCTGAACATTTTATATAAACTATAAAACGTTCTATAGGATACCCTATTGTTTGTTTTTTATGTTTCTACTAGGCTAAGAGAACGTTCTATAGAATCCCCTGTTGTTTGTTTATCATGTTTATACTAGAGGACTCTCTACTGGATCCCTTGATCGGTCTGTGGGATCCCCTGTTTTTCTCAACATTATATATAAACTATAGAACGTTCTAGAGGATACTCTATTGTTTGTTTTTGATGTATCTATTAGGCTAAGAGAACGTTCTACAGGATCCCCTGTTGTTTGTTTTTCAAGTGTAAACTATAGGGCGTTCTACCGGATCCCAGAGGCGGTCTACAGGATCCCCTATAAATGATATGTTGAGAAAACAGGGGATCCTGCTGACCGCCCAGGGGATACTTTAGAACGCCCTATAATATAAATCTGAACAATAAACAACAGGGGTCATATAGAACGTCTTATAGTAAATATATAATGTTACGAACACAGGGGATCCTACAGACCGCCCAGGGGATCCTGTAGAACTCAACATTATACATCTACTATAAGACGCTCTAGAGGATCCCCTGTTGTTTGTTTATCAAGTGTATACTATAGGGCGCTCTACAGGATCCCATAGGCGGTCTACAGGATCCCGTTTTCTCAACATTATATATTTACTGTATATGACGTTCTATAGGGTCCCCTGTTGCTTTTTGTTCATGTTTGTACTATAGGGCGTTCTACAGTATCCCCATGGCGGTCTGCAGGATCCCCTGTTTTCTCATCATTATTTATCTACTATAAGACGTTCTATAGGATCCCCTGTTGTTTGTTGTGCAGGTTTATACTATAGGGCATTCTACAGGATCCCCTGGACGGTCTACGGGATCCCTTGTTGTTTGTTGTTCAGGTTTATACTATAGGGCGTTCTACAATATCCCCTGGGCGGTCTGCAGGATCCCCTGTTTTCTCAACATTATTTATCTACTATCAGACGTTCTATAGGATACCCTGTTGTTTGTTTTTCAAGTGTATACTATAGGGCGTTCTACAGGATCCCCTGGTGTCTTAACATCATATATCTACCATAGAACGCTCAGATTAGACACCCTGTTGATTGTTTTTCAAGTATATACTATAGGGCGTTCTACATGATCCCCTGGAGTCTACAGGGTCCCATGTTGGGTATGAAAATTATGCCATTAAGATAGGACCTTCTAAAGGTTCCCCTGTTGTTTAATCATCATGTATATACTATAAGGCTTTATATAGAATCACTTGGTTGGTCTGCAGGATCCCCTGTTATCTCAACATTATGTATCTACTATACGACGTTCTAAAGTATCCCCTGTTGTTTGTTTTTCATTTATATACTAAAGAGCGTTCTACAGGATCCCCTGGGCGGTCTGTAGGATCCCCTGTTTTCGTAACATTATATATTTACTATAAGACGTTCTATATGACCCCTGTTGTTTATTGTTCAGATTTATATTATAGGGCGTTCTAAAGTATCCCCTGGGCGGTCAGCAGGATCCCCTGTTTTCTCAACATATCATTTATCTACTATAAGACGTTCTATAGGATCCCCTGTTGTTTGTTTTCAAGTGTATACTATAGGGCGTTCTACAGGATCCCCTAGGCGGTCTTCCGGATCCCCGTTTTTTTCAACATTATATATCTACTATAAGACGTTCTATAGGATCCCCTGTTGTTTGTTGTTCAGGTTTATACTATAGGGCGCTCTATAGTATCCCGTGGTCGGACTGCAGGATCCCCTTTTTTCTCAACATTATTTATTTGCTATAAGACGTTCTACAGAATCCCCTGTTGTTTGTTGTTCAGGTTTATACCATAAGGCGTTCTACACGAACCCCTGGACGGTCTACAAGATCCCCTGTTGTTTGTTATTCAGGTTTATACTATAGGGCGTTCTACAGTATCCCCTGGGCGGTCTGCAGGATCCCCTGATTTCTCAACATTATTTATTTACTATAAGACGTTCTACAGGATCCCCTGTTGTTTGTTTTTCAAGTGTATACTATAGGGCTTTCTACAGTATCCCCTGGACGGTCTACAGGGTCCCGTGTTGTTTATTAAAATTAATGAATTTCAGATGGGACATTCTAAAGGTTCCCCCGTTGTTTATTTATCTTGTTTATACTATAGGGCGTTCTACAGTATCCCCTGGGCGGTCTGCAGGATCCCCTGTTTTCTCAACATTATATATCTACTATAAGACGTTCGTTATGATCCCCTGCTTTTTGTTGTTCATTCACTGGGCGGTCTACACGATCCCCTGTTGTTTGAACATTAGATATATATATACTAAACGACGTTCTATAAGACCCCCTATTGATTGTTTATCATGTTTATACTATAGGTCGTTCTACAGGATCCCCAGGGCGGGTCTACAGGATCCTCTTTTGTTAAAAATTATGCATCTGAGAAAGGAAATTCTATAGGTCCCCCTGAAGTTTGTTTTTCATGTAATGTACTATAAGGCTTTTATGATCCCTTGATTGGTCTGCAGGATCTCCTGTTTTCTTAACGGTTTATATCTAAAATAGGACGTTCTGTAGGGTCCCCTGTTGGTGTTGTTCGTGTTTATTTTAAAGGGCGTTCTACAGTATCCTCTTTTGTCTGCACATTATATATCTACTAAATAGCGTTTTATAGGATCCCATATATTGTTTATCGTGTATATACTTAGGGGCGTTCTACAGGATCCCCTGTTGTCTGAACATTATAAATCTACTAAAGGACGCTCTACAGGATCCCCTGTTGTTTGAATATTATATATCCACTATGGGACGTTCTATAGGTTAGACTGTTGTTTGTTTTTTTCATGCATATATATATGCTCCCATGGGTGGTCGATATGATCCCCTGTTGTTGAATAGTTGTGTATCTGTATAGGGCGTTCTATAGGATCCCCGGGGCGTTCTATAGGATCCCATTGTTTGTTTATCATGTATTCACTAGATTTATCTACTAAAAAGCGTTCTATGGGATACTCTGTTGGGTCTAAAGGATCACCTGTTGTGTTATAATCGTGTATCTGCTATTGGGCGTTCCATAGGTTCCTCGGGGCGTTCTTTACTAGGATCCCCTGTTGGTGGTTAATCATGAATCTATAACAGGTTGTTCTATACGTTCCCCTGGGCTGTCTATAGGATCCCCTGTTGGTTGTTCATCATGTATTTATAACTGGTTGTTCTATACGATCCCCTGGACAGTCTATAGGATCCCCTTTTGTTTCATAATCGCGCATATTCTACAGTGCGTTATATACTAGGATCCCCGGGTCTGTCTATATGATCCGCTATTGTTTAATAACCTTGCATCTGCTATTGTTTATACCTTGGCGGTCTATATGATCTCCTTTTGTTTAATAATCGCGAATATTGTATAGTGCGTTCTATATGATCCCAGGTCTGTCTATAGGATCCCCTATTGTTTAATAACCTTGCATCTGCTATAAAGCGTTCTATGTTATCCCTTTCAAAGGTCGAGGGGGCATATTGTTATTGGTTGTTTTTTTTTTTTTCTTTTCTTTTTCTCCATACTTGTATTGTCCCGACAAGTTCTCGGAAAAGGATAGACACATGCATTTTTATGGAATTATGGCATAAACGTAAACCATTATATAAAGTTGTAACTTTTAATAAGGGGATGGTCCAAGGTGGTCTCGATTACTATAAATACTGGTCAACAGTATTTTTTTTAATGTTTTTTTTATATAATTCTAGTATTCCTGATCATAGAACCATGATATTCAATATACAAAGTAGGTGTCAACAATTTTTATGGTCCTCAGAACTACATGTACCTAGCAGTAGGTAGTTGCGTTTTTTAGTATAAATTTTAGTTCAAAATTGCTGACGGTAACCTAGCAATGGCAAAGTCGTCTTCCAACTTGACAACAGTACGACATCCGCCTTTGCTCGCAATGGCAATTCTATTTGTTTTCGTATTCTAATGGATTTGTACAGACAGGAGAAAAGAAATTGACCCGTTTTTTAATATCCATTTCCGATATATTGATAATAGATTCAATGAGTATATATGGCAAGCCGTTTTACTATTTATTCTAACTTCAAGATAGCTCATATAATATATCAAAGATTTAAAATGATATATACAATCTCTCTCTCATATATAATATATGAGATATCTAATATAATATAAAAGATATCTCATATAACATATAATATATAAGACATTTTACATAATTTACTCTTTATAAGATATCTTATCAACTTTAAAAGATAGCTTATATGCTTTATAAGATATCTTATTAATTCAATAAGATATATTATACACTTAAGAAAATATATTATACACGAAATGAAAAAAAAGAAAAAGAAACGAACAATAACAATATGCCCCCTTTGAGAGGGATAACATAGAGTTAACGTCCTATAGCAGATGCACGATTATTAAACATGAGGGGATCCTAAGACCGACCCGGGGATCCTATAAACCGCCCAGGGTATCGTATAGAACATCCTGTTATAGATACATGAACAACGAACAGGGGATCCTATAGACCGCCCTATAACAATACACGAATATTGCACAACAGGTGATCCTATAGACCCAACAGGGGATCCCATAGAACGCTCCCTAGTAGATACATAATTACCAAACAACGGGATCCTATACAACACCCTATAGCAGATACACAATTATTAAACCACAGGGAATCCTATAGACCGCCCAGGGGATCCTGTAGAACGCCCTCCAATAGATACATTATGAACAAACAATAGGGCTCCTATAGACCATCCTAGAGATTCTATGGACCGACTCGGGGATCTTAAATAACGCCCTTTAGTAGATGTACGATTATTAAACAATACGGGATCATACAGACCGCCCAGGGAATCCTACAGAACGCCCTATTGTAGATACATGATGAACAACCAACGGAAAATCCTATAGAACGCCCTATAGCAGATACAAGATTATTCAACAATAGGGGATCCTAAATAGGACACCTTCAAGTGGATACATCTAGCAGATACACAAATATTAAACAATAGGGGATCCTATAGACCGCCCAGGGGATCATATAAACGCCCTGTTATAGATACATGATGCACAACGAACAGGGGAACTTATAAGCTGTCAAGAGGATCTTATAGAACGCGTTATACAGGAAACATAACGAAAAAAATAACCAGGGGATCCTATAAACCGCCCCGGAATCCTATACAACACCGTATAGCAGCTAAACGATTATTAAACAAGAAGTGATCCTATAGACCCAACAGGGGATCATATAGAACGTTCTCTAGTAGATACATGATTTAAAACAAACAACGGGATCTTATAGACAGTCCCGGGGATCCTATAGAATGCCCTCTAATAGATACATGATGAACAAACAACAGGGGCTCCCTTAGATCGACCTTTGGATTATATCGAACACCCTCTAAAAAATACATGGGGAACAAACAACAGAGGGTTCTTTAGAACGACCCAAGGATCCTATAGAACGCCCTATATCAGGTTCACGATTATAAAACAATAGGGGATCTTATAGGCCGACCGGGGATCCTATAGAAAGCTCTATAGCAGATGCACAATTATTAATCAACAAGGGATCCTATAGAACGCCCTGTTATTGATAAATGATGATCAACCAACAGGGGAACATACATACGGCCCAGAGGATCTTAAAGAACGTCTTATACTAGAAACATAATGATATAGACCGCCCCGGAGATCTTATAGAACGCCCTACAGCATGCAGATACACGACTATAAAACAACAGGGGATCCTACAAAACGCCCTCTAGTATATATACGTAAAGTAGATACATGTTTAAAAAAACAGGGGAACCTATAGAAGGTCCTATCCTAGATGCATACAAATCCAAAAGGGGATCCTAAAGAATATGTAATGCTCAGACAACATGAGATCCTGTAAACGACATATAGTATAAACATGAAAAACAATCAACAGGGGATCCTATAGAACGTCCTATGATGGATATATAATGTTGAGAAAACAGTGGATCCTGCAGACCGCCCAATGGATCATAAACGCCTTATAATATATACATAATAAACAAAGAAAAGGGGAACCTATAGAATTTCCTATTTCAGATGCATATTGTTTTTAACAAAAGGGGATTCTGCAGAACGCCCTATAGTATAAGTAAATTAAGTAAAGAAGGTAAATTATCTATTATAGTGACATGTGTTTTTCACAAAATATTATATAATACAGTGAGATATAAAAACAATAATTAGAACACCCGACCCTTTGGGTCTATAAGTCACTTTAAACATAAATTTCAATGGTACGACGGACAAAAATAAATAAAATGTTATCGAAAATTTTCATATAAAAAGTTTTTTAATTACTTATATTTTATTAGTATAAATATGAAAAAAAAAGAACAGGGGGGAACCTATAGAATTTCCTATCTCAGTTGCATATTCTTTTTAACAAAAGGAGATTATGAGGACCGCCCAAGGGTCCGGTAGAACGCCCATTAGTATATAAATGATAAACAAACAATATAGGGGATCCTATATAACGTCCTATAGTAGATATATAATGTAAAGACAAAAAGGGATCCTGTAGACCGCCCAGGGTATCCTGTAGAACGCCCTTTAGTATATACATGATTAACAAACAATAGGGGATCCTATAGAACGTCTTATAGTAGATATATTATGTTGAGAAAACAGGAGATGCTGTAGACCGCTCAGGGGATCCTGTATAGAACGCCCTTTAGTATATAAATGAAAAACAAACAACAGGGGATACTTAAGAACGTCTTATAAAAGACAATATTTATAAACAAACGGGGATCCTGTAGAACGCCCTATAGTATAAACATATAAAAAAATCAACAGGGCATCCTGCAGACCGCCCAGGGGATACGGTAGAACGCCCTTTACTATATGAATAATAAACAAACAATATAGGGGAACATATAGAACGTCCTATAGTAGATATATAATATAAAGACAACAGGAGATCCTGTAGATCGCCCAGGGGATCCTGTAGAACGCCCTATAGTATAAACATATAAAACAATCAACAGGGCATCCTGCAGACCGCCCAGGGGATACGGTAGAACGCCCTTTACTATATGAATAATAAACAAACAATATAGGGGAACATATAGGACGTCCTATAGTAGATATATAATATAAAGACAACAGGAGATCCTGTAGATCGCCCAGGGGATCCTGTAGAACGCCCTATAGTATAAACATGAGAAACAATCAACAGGGGGTCTTATAGAACGCCATTAAGTACGTATATAATGTAAAGACAACAGGATATCCTGAAGAATCCCCAAGGAATCCTGTAGAACGCCCTTAAATATATACATGATTAACAAACAATAAGGGATCCTATATAACGTCTTATAGTAGGTATATTATGTTGAGAAAACAGGGGATCCTGTAGACCGTCCAGGGGATCCTGTAGAACGCCTTTTAGTATATAAATGAAAAACAAACAACAGGGGATACTTTAGAACGTCTTATAGTAGTTATATATTTTTAAACAAACGGGGATCCTGTAGACCGTCCAGTGAAACCTGTAGAACGCCCTATAGTTTAAACATAAAAAACAATCAGCAGGGCATCCTTAGACCGCCCAGGGGATCTGGTAGAACGCCCTTTAGTATAAACATAAAAACAATCAACAGGGCATCGTGTAGATTGTCTAGGAGATTCGGTAGAACGCCCTTTAGTATATAAATAATAAACAAACAATATAGGGGATCCTATAGAACGTCCTATAGGAGAGATATAATGTAAAGACAACAGGGGATCCTGTAGAACGCCCTATAGTATAAACATAAAAACAATCAACATGACATCGAGTAGATTGTCAAGGAGATTCGGTAGAACGCCCTTTAGTATATAAATAATAAACAAACAATATAGGGGATCCTATAGAACGTCCTATAGTAGATATATAATGTAAAGACAACAGGGGATCCTGTAGAACGCCCTATCCTATAAACATAAAAACAATCAACAGGGCATCGTGTAGATTGTCTAGGAGATTCGGTAGAACGCCCTTTAGTATTTAAATAATAAACAAATAATATAGGGGACCCTATAGAACGTCTTATAGTAGATATATAATGTAAAGACAACAGGGGACTCTGTAGACCGCCCAGGGGATCCTGTAGAACGCCCTTTAGTATATACATGATTAACAAACAATAGGGGATACTATAGAATGTCTTATAGTAGATATATTATGTTGAGAAAACAGGGGATCCTGTAGACCGCCCAGGGGATCCTGTAGAACGCCCTTTAGTATAAAAATGAAAAACAGGGGATACTTTAGAACGTCTTATTATAGATATACTTCTTTTAAACAAACTGGGATCCTGTAGACTGCCCAGTGGAACCTATAGAACGCCCTATAATATAAACATAAAAACAATCAATAGGGCATCGTGTAGATTGTTCAGGAGATTCGGTAGAACGCCCTTTAGTATATAAATCACTAATATAGGGATCATATAGAACGTCCTATAGTAGATATATAATGGCAAGACAACAGGGGATCCTGAAGACCGCCCAGGGGATCTTGTAGAACGCCCTATAGTATAAACATAAAAGCAATCAACAGGGCATCGTGTGGATTGTCCAGGAGATTCGGTAGAACGCCCTTTAGTATATAAATAATAAACAAACAATATAGGGGATCCTATAGAACGTCCTATAGTAGATATATAATGTAAAGACAACAGGGGATCCTGTAGAACGCCCTATAGTATAAACATAAAAACAATCAATAGGGCATCGTGTAGATTGTCCAGCAGATTAGGTAGAACGCCCTTTAGTATAAAAATAATAAACAAACAATATAGGGGATCCTATAGAACGTCTTATAGAAGATATATAATGTAAAGACAACAGGGGACTCTGTATAGGCCGCCCAGGGGATCCTGTAGAACGCCCTATAGTATAAACATAAAAACAATCAACAGGGGGTCTATTAGAACGTCCTAAAGTAGATATATAATGTTCAGACAACAAGGGATCCTGAAGACCGCTTAGGGGATCCTGTAGAACGCCCTTTAGTATATACTTTATTAACAAACAATAGGGGAGCGTATAGAACGTCTTATAGTAGATATATTATGATGAGAAAACAGGGGATCCCGTAGACCGACCAAGGGATCCTGTAGAACGCCCTATAGTATATACTTGAAAAACAAACAACAGGGGATTATGTAGAACGTCTTGTAGTAGATACATAATGTTGAGAAAGCAGGGGGTCACACAGACCGACCAAGGGATCCCGTAGAAAGTCCTCTAGTAGAGACATCAAAAACAAACAATAGGGTATCCAATAGAACGTCTTAAAGTTTATATATAATGTTCAGACAACAGGGGATCCTATAGACTGCCCAGATGTTCCTGTAGAACGTCTTTTCGTTATATACATGATAAACAAACAATATAGGAGTTCCTATAGAACGTTCTATAGTAAAAATATAAGGTTCAGACAACAGGGGATCATGTAGACCGCCCAGAAGATCCTGTAGAACGACCTAATAGAACATGCAGCTTCATTATAAACAATTAACAGGGGAAACGAAGACCAGCACCCCACCCCAACACCCTCACACCCCGTAAAGGAAATGTCTCGTGTCTAAGAACGTGTAAGCTACATATTTTTTTTCAATTTGCCTACATCAAAGTATCTATATTATATATATCTTAAAAAGGAATATGACTGTATTTGCTTAATGAGGGCACAATGATATATGCTACTGTAATGCGGAACAATTTCCTATTTAAGACACCATTTCACGTTGAACGTGAAATAGTTTCTGTCATGAACGTTGCATGAAAAAATAAAGACTTTAAGGTGAACCTTTTGTGACTGAGTCACTGTCCTCTTGTATATATGAACTCTCTGTTTTACTTAATATTCCCTATTTAGTGAGTACACATTTATGATATAAATAATTTACAGCGTTTAAAAAAGTGTATAAAGATATTCTTAACTTTTAAAATGCAAATAAAGGAACACCATCATTGGCCTTACCGCCTTATCATTTCTTATAACGGAAACAAAATTAATTCAATTTCGTTCTTGAGCATGTTGACGATCCCTGTCTAGTGTTTTTTTTTGTAAAAAATACTGAGCAAGCAAAATAAGTATTTTAAGCCTTTAAAATTTTAAACTGATTTTTATAGTTCGTTCTTATGTTGTACTGTTATACCACTGTCCCAGGTTAGGGGGAGGGTTGGGATACCGCTAACATGTTTTACCCCGCCACATTATTTATATATGTGCCTGTCCCAAGTCAGGAGCCTGTAATTCAGTGGTTGTCGTTTGTTTATGTGTTACATATTTGTTTTTCGTTAATTTTTTTTTACATAAATCAGGCCGTTAGTTTTCTCGTTTGAATTGATTTATATTGTCTTATCGGGGCCTTTTATAGCTGACTATGCGGTATGGGCTTTGCTCATTGTTGAAGGCCGTGCGTTGACCGTTAGTTGTTAATTTTTGTGTCATTTTGGTCTTTTGTGGATAGTTGTCTCATTGGCAATCATACCACATCTTCTTTTTTATATTTGAATCACGAAGCACGTATAAAAAGTACAAAAGCAGAACATGTTGAACACCTAGCTGTTTTGCACGACTGCACGTAAAATAAAAAGTGAAAACACGTTGAACCTGAAATAAAAAAACGCGATCACGTTCTACGAAAATAACCCTCCATGAAACTTAATGATTTTGCATCGTTTTTTTAAGATAGTTTTACATGTTAAGAAAATTCTATTTTTAGCATTAGTATTTTCCGAATCGTTTAAAAATAGCCTATAAATAGAATATGCATAATTCATGAATCGTGACGTAGGGCGGTCTACGGGATCCCTTCTTCCGCTTACCGTTTAGGTAAGAATATAAACGTTGTTGTAATGTCAGGAATAACGTTGTAGCAACGTAATTTTACGTCACCACAACGTTGATGTACGACGTTGTGACAACGTCAAGAAAACCATACACTTTTACGTAAATGCAACGTAATAACATGACGTCAATGCGACGAAAACGTAACGTTGTCACGACGTAATGATGACGTAACATTGTTAGCTGGGTATGGAGGGCTTATATTGTCTCTTTTCAGCTAGCTAAAAATTATCAAAATTTTAGGACAAAGGGCTCTGGCCATCGTTTCACAAAGAATCGTACGACAATCTTAGATCGTACGTCGGTCGTAAGTCAAATCGTAAGTTTTTGACCGTTTCATAAACAATCGTTAGTAGAATTTTATCGCAAGTTTGATCGTAAACTTACGAGTATTAACAGGCAGTCGTAAGTCAAATCGTAGTGATTAAACCTGTCGACAATTTGTAAAAATCAACAACATTACATTATCTTAAAGAAAAATAAGTGTCATTGGATCATTAGAATACATGTATGTATGTTATATTGTCCCAATCATAAGTAACTGAAAATTTAAATTCCTGAAATAATCGTATTTTCCAGTACATTTGACTTTTTTTCCTTTAACTTAACTTTCAATAGTCCAAATATTTGACCATGAAAACATAGAAGTGAGTACGCTAGCACAGCACTATATATATACGGAGCCCGGATAGGGAGAGAAAGGGATCGGTACGTCGTGTCACGGTGCTTGTACTAACTGTGTACTAAATATTCAGCAAAAAAAGAAAATTATAAAAGCTTATTTGCTAGTTCTACAACATTTATCACTCATGTTTTACACGGACTTTATGAAGATAACAATAAATACATAGATCTATCAAGCCACTTAGATATTAAATTACAATTCTAGTTATGACCCCTTCCCCCACCCCCTTTTTCCCATCTATCAATGCATGTACTGCGGTTATACACTACAGCGGAGGACGATGTTCTTTATTGATAGACATTTTTGAATATATATTACGATTATTTTAAAACAAATAACAGTCCAAAAATTGAGAAAACAATCATTTATAAGTACATGAATGTATTGGTATCAATCCATAGTTTCAACGTAATTTACTAATTACACAGTTGTCATGCCCTCTATCAGGTTCGCGTTTTTTTAGGTATAAAATGTATGCTTCAACCCCGTACTCAATACCTGCTTGGATTTTTCTAATATATGTAGGTTTGAAAACTATCTTAATTCACTTTGCCATCATGGGATTGTTTATGTCTATAAACTTAATTTTATTTTCAAATTAAGAAAATTGTAAGAATCCTAAATTTTCCAATCCTAAATATGTTTAATTAATTCATTTTTAATTTTATTTTTTTTAGGTGACCAAATTTTTATTAAAAGTATTCAAGTGGATGGAAGGAAACATTAGAATTTCTTTGATTTTTCAAGTTCCTACCTTGATGAAAGAAAATAAATTCAACTATCTTTCAAATACAAACAAAAAATCCTTCACTCCATTTCAGTTTCAGATAAATATACTCTTCTCGAAGTCAAGATCTTGTTGAAAGTTAGAATTTGGGATCTTAAAGTCATAATAAACGAGTGAAAAATAATGTTATTCCAACTCTTGAACTAATGCATACAAACGTCATAAACTTACTAGTCTTCTGTGCACGATTTTATCATTTTTTTTCGCATAAATTTCGTATAATCGTCATTTTTTTTTCAATCGGTCAGTGTTGTTGTGAAAATATGGCAGGTAATTAAAGTTCGTAGTTAAAATATAAACGATTGTCACCTGTTTGTCAACAATCAACAAAAAGCATGAATATTGAGCATGTATTTTTATTTAAAACATGTACTTAAGAATTGAATGCTTCTTTTTGTAAATTTATTGGGGTGTAAAAGCGTTGACCGAAGTACATTTTGTATGAAGCGCGGAAGCGCTTCATTCTAAAAACGTACGCACGGTCAACGCTTTTACAACCCTATAAAGTTACAAAAAGAAGCATTCAATACTTATAATTACATTTTTTAGCTATGATCATGAAAACGCGAATTTTATATATTTTATTATTTAATTCACCTGTGCACTTTATTATTGGAGCACGTGCTATCATGAATGAAAAGTTGTATTGAGCATTGCAACTGCTTACGGAATAACACGTGATGTGCAGTTAGCCAATCAGAATAAAATATTATAATGAAACATACATCTAATGTAATTATAATCAGATAATAGTTTATTTTAAGGACATTCATGCGTATTGCGATCACCGGATTTTTACGAGATGGGTCACACTGAGGTCACTTTGCATACGGAAAATATGTCGGGGAATTGCTTCCTGGAAGGAAGCAATGAAAATAAAGTAAACTTCTTTTAAATATGAACAAATTAAAGAATTTGTTTAAAAGTATATGCACATAATGAAAACTATCCATTCAGTTATAAAAAAAAAACATATGCATTATTTTTTTTAATTTGAGGTTTCTTAAGACTTTTTAAGAAATGAGCTCGAGCGAAATTATTTTCTCTGTGTCAAAATATTACAATTTTTTATTGTATAGGCAGCGCACGGTAGGTTGTCTCTTGAGTATGCATCTCCACGTATAAAATAGTGTGTTCATTGTATACAGAATTGCTGAAATATTTTGAAAACATTTCATTGCCCCCCCCCCCCCCCCCCCTCCCGATTACAAGTGCAAACTTTTGGGCAATCGTTTTTATATTATAATTTGAGCATTTTCGAATTATACGGATGCTAGTAGATACATGTGGTAAATATACTAAACTAGAAGAAAATGTCAAAGATAGAGAAACGTGGCGTTAAACATCAGCAATAAATCAAAATCAATACTATATCATAAAGAATATCGACAATCTTTTGTGGAATACGAGATATATCCTTTGTTGTATTGAGAACTATTTCCTCATTATATTTGTCTCAAAATCTCATACATCTTCGCCATATATTAATTCTTTTAAAAAATGATAATTACGCATTTTGTCTCGGTCAAAGATTTTTATAGTAAGTAAATCTTTATATACAGGTGGAGACTGTCAAAAGTTTTGTTCATACATGAAGAGTGTACTTTTTTTTACGGAGATTGAGATATAACTTAAAAACAGATGTACAAATTAATGTTTAATATGCCTACCAAAATAATCCCCCCTCCCAAAAAAAGAAAGAAAACACAACAAAAAAAAAATACAATTGCACACAGGCTGAGACATGACTCGTAAATTTTTGTTTTGTTATTTAGTTCATCCACACAAATGAGGGAAAGAGGGGGGGGGGGGGGGGGGTCGGGATCGGAACTCCGGGATCGGGTATTTTTAAATACGGGATTTCGGAATTAATCTTTTCGGGATCTGGGAATTCTTTTTTCGAATTTCGGGATGGCGGGATTTATTTTAAATTAGTTTAAATTCGGGACCTCTGGATTTCATTTTTAAAAGTCCGGGATTTCGAAATCAGGACCCCTCCTATTTTTTTAGTAGGTATATAGTAGTAGTATGATATAGAGATGATCGATATAATCTCGTTCTCGACCTTCAAGTTTTATGGGTGAAATAGAATTGAGAACAGTTCTATTCTATATTTGAGATGCTACTTTCAGGGTACATTTTTTTTTATTCGGTTAATTTTTACCAATATATTATATATAATTTTTATATAGAACAATTTTCTTTGAGGAGACAACCATACGAATCAATACTAGTAAGACAATTCTTTTAAGGATCCACTGAATGTTCTTTTATTAGGATAATATTCCATGTATAACTCTTTAAACCATAAACTATTTATACATGTATCTATTAAAAAGATTTGTGTTCTATTTTTAACATCGAAACTTTCAACAAAATTGCGGACGTAAAAGAAAACACCATTAGAAAAAAACAAACACGTCAGAATACAAAATGTAGCGATGGATTAATGATCGTGAAACATCATTTTTGTTTATTTTTCATTTGTTATAGTCTAAAAACTGTTGTATGAATATTAAATTATTGTTCCGACCGTAAAGAAGGTTAAAAATTTAAATGTATTATAGTTTAGTGTCATCTATATGACTGACTGACAGCAGCGGATAATTTATGACCAGTATTAATTTATGTGGTTCCTTTCCTTTTTGATACTTTGAAAATATTTTTAATTGTTCCGAATGGTGTGATAATTTTTAAAATAGGGGATATCTAGTCTTACCGTACAAGACTAAGTTTAGTATTAATGTCCCAAACTTGCCCCCCATTCTGCTTATTTCCTGCTACACGATGTCTTTTCCCAGTGAATATAGGGTTTTTGTATGGACAGTTTTGACATACTACATCTAGAATACAGGGGCGGATCCAGGATTTTGCAAAGTGGGGCGAAGTTTTTTTAATTCGCCGAGCGGAGCGAGGCGAACAAATTTTGGGACCTTTTTTTGGCAAAAAAACATAAAATAAGTGTAAAATGCACTTTTTAAACGGTTCTTGACGTGGGGCATGTATATTTAATAGTTGCTGTTAAGTGTAAGAGTTGGACATTTTTGATGTTGTATTCTCCCCATACATAAATTGTCTATCATAAAATTATAGTATGGGTCAAAAGCTATGAACTGATATATTTGATGTGGGATTTGTCAGTAAAAAATTGACATGGACAATTCTCGCTTGTTGTATGTTAAGTTAGCATAAACTCACAGATTTCTTGTTGTAAACAAGATACACGCCGCGCTATTCGATGAATTTTACAATACGAGCGACACGAGTTAAAAAAGACAAACAAGAAATTTTTATACAAATGTTTGGTTGATATGTTTTACCCAACACAATTGAAAATTAACCAAAGGCTATTAATGAGTCTGAAATGACAACGAATTTGTGAATGACGGTCGACAAATGGAGACATAAAGGCCACACCAGCAGGCAGGTTGCAGTCTGATCTTGATAAAAGTATTCGATATATCAGTTCATGCAAACCCCCGTCTCGAAAAAAAGTACGCCCGTTTTTTATTTATTATGTTCATTTAATGCTATATTATTCTGTTGGAAATTTTCGTTTCTATTAGCCAAAAAGTGCACAAGATTATTGTTTTCAATCTAAATACGGCCAGACTCTCAGATCTCAGACTGCCTCCTCAAACAATGGCTCGAACCTTGCACTTTAAATCTATCCAGAGCTTATACTGACTGGGGATAATTATTCAGCTATGTTATTTTAAGATAGGCGCGGGCGTTTGGGGTTAAACATAATTTCGTAGGTAAATAATATTAATGTGGAACTTTTTTCATGAGATTATAATAGAGTATAACTTTTTTTGGTTGAATTGTGAAATAGAAGTCAATACGTTCTTGCTCACTCCTTTGTCGCTTTGAAGGTGTCATGATTTTTCATGCTCAGAATTGCAAATGTGTTCCTGTAATTTGAATTTCAAAATGACTGAGTGACGTTTTTTCGACGAACTGGTCAACTCAACCATACCGAATCACTCTACTGTGATGCGACTGCCATATAAGTTAGAGGTTTAGCACTATAAAACCAGGTTCAATCCATCATTTTCTACATTTGAAAATGCCTGTACCAAGTCAGGAATATGACAGTTGTTGTCCATTCGTTTGATGTGTTTTATCATTTGAATTTGCCATTTGATTAGGGACTTTCCGTTTTGAACTTTCCTCGGAGTTCAGTATTTTGTAGTTTTACTTTTGAAATAATCAGTAAATACTGGCGAAAAAAAAATCTGTATATGAAAAGAAATGTCTCATAAAAATTAAATACACGGGAAATGGCAAAGTTTACGAAGTATAGTCTAAGTCCAAGCAAAAAGGGGGGCGTACGCCCTCATGCCCCTCTCTGTATCCGCCACTACACGCAGTTACTGACAGCTTGTTCAAAGCCAATACAAATAATAAAAAAATCAAGCATCTAAGACTAAATTCTTACCAAGATTTCTGTAAATCAGTGTTGATTGAGACCCACTGGAAAGAAATGCACCACTATTATTCTGTGTAACAGATTGTCATTGTTGCGTCAACCAGATTGATTTCTTGTTTTACTTCATTTGAATTTTAAAAGTGTAAGAAAAATTGATTTCTTGTCCAAAAATACCGTGTGTTGCACTTATAAACCTTTCTTCTTGTTTTTAAAACACGCTAAATGTTTATAATTACATGATTGTGTAAATTTACATTCAAACATTAGATAAATTGCATTTATTTCAAACGTTCCAGAAAACATGCTCATATTCGAATAAGCTGACAATAATTCAAGTGAAACAGGGATGGGGATATACAAAGTACTGTAAAAGAAAAGTTAGAGTATCTATACTTATAAACGAGAAGACCTAATTTTGTGTGTCGCTTCTCTTCCTTCTACAATGAATTAATCATCATGCCCCTGTGTTCTATATAGGTATAGTCGCATTTGTCATCTTTTCTTATGATTATTCAGTTTGTGTTATTTTGGGAGGAAAACGAAAATAAAGGTGTCAAACCACCAATTAAAAATCCCTATCTGTTCAACCGAATCTTGCAATTTTCACAGCTATCTAAATATTTTACCTTAAGTTTAACTTCAAGGAAACCAGGTATATCCTGAATTGTACATGTATCACCTTTCTACATGCCAATTTTCAACCAATGTTTAAAGTCTTATATGAAATTTCTGATCTTGAAAACACAGGTACTACCAAAATAACTCCCTGTTTTCTGGAAATCTTAAATTAGTGTACTATGAAGCGCATTAATCCTGAATTTTTAACGCAAACTCATAGACAAGTGAATTTTGACTCAAAATGGTCTAAATATATTTCCCTTTCACCAGAAGTTTCATTTCTGCATATTTGTTGGTTAGTTTAAGTAAACAATGACATAAAAAGTACTATTTTGTGTCAGAGTTCAATATACTGTCGAGACCGCACTGTTTTTCCTCATCACAATTATGTAGAAATAGTGGTGAGCAACAGTGATCAACAGTTTTCACACTTGTTTTAACTGGTCGGCAGATATCCAAACTCAGACACCTGATTTTCGTTTTGAAGGTCGTCTTCATGACTGTTTTCATATTCATTTTCAAAATCCTGTAGCATTTCTTCAATTTTAGCAAACAAGTTCATTCTCCTAGATAATACATACTTTCCGTCAGATTTACCGTTGTCCCATTGAAAAGTCGCCGGTTGAAATTTTAACATTGCAAAATCTGGTCAAAGGGACGTAATTCGTACAAAACGTCGCAATATTTCGCGGAATCCGCTAGACGGCGTTCATTTACTGTTACTTGACCTTAATAAAGGAATCCAAAGAGCAAAAAATATATATATAGGTCATCGTGCTTGTTTTCGAGATATGAGCCATTGAAATTTTAGCGGGAAAATATTTTCTCTTGACTTTTCATAGCTTTATCATTGACAAGTTAAAGTTCTCAAAAACTGTTAAAAAGTAATTAAAATTTTATAAGACTTTAATTTACAGATTATCGGTTTATCATTATACATGTTAAAGAATTTCAAAAAGAAAAATGGGGGTCACCGGGCAAATTTTTTCAAGGCATTCAAATGGATAAAACCAGAGGATTCTGAAAATCTGACAAAAATCCAAAACCTGACAAGCCAGCTTCCTTAATAGCTGTATCATGATACGTGATATATCTGTAATTTTCCGAATTTTTGATCGATAGTGAACCGTGTCAGTATTTTTCTTTAATTTTTTTTCGTGTAGCCGTCCGTCTCAGTGTTATTCAGTTTTTGTACGAGAACACATATAACAATATTCAAATTTAGGGGCTCAATTAAGCAGAGGAAGTTCCCTTTTTTGGGGGAATCTTTTATGATATCGGAAATTCGTTACCGTCTGAATCAGCTGTTGGATCATTTTTGTTATTGTCTCCCGATCTTACGAGAGTATTATGTTCAATACGTTTTTTTTTTTATCTTTATTATAATCACACGTCTATATACATATCACAGGTTACAATTACACAATTATCAAACATTTATATCAATTATTGTCATTTTTCCTGAAAAAAAAACAACATATAAATTGCTCATGAATTACTACATCATATCAAAATGTCATATTATTAACTAATTGTATCGACGTATCTTTTATTTATGTTTTCATTTTAAACATAAAACAACAAAACAACATCTGAACTATTGCAAGAAAAAAAAACAAAAAAAAACCCAAATGTAAACATACGCAAATCTTCTTTTAAATTATGTTAAAGTCCTAACAAAAACCGGTTGGTTTCCAAACCCGAATTTTGATACATAATAAAAGCTATAATTTAAGAATTAATGCACGCATGAAATGGATCTTGCTTTTTTAATTACTGTTCATTCAACAAACCATCACGGACAAATATTGCTATCTACCGCATGTTTTTCCAAATATATTATCTTTAATCTTACTACCTAAATTTATCCTATGATAAACTAATTGTATAAATATACTTTCTTTTTTTTTCTTTCTTTTTTTTCATTTTTATATATAAAACAATAAAATAGCATTTGAACAATTACAAGAAGAAAAAAAACACAAAATGTAAGCATACGCAAATGTTATTTTTAACTAATATCTTAATATGTTCAATACGTTAGTAGATAAACACTCCCATTCGTTGTAGCAAGAACTTTCTATACTAAGTATATACTATTATAGAAAGTCCCTGGTTGTAGTTATATACAAAATGTACATGTCTGTTCAGCTTTCAATAATATTGAAATTCAAGGTCCTCGATAAAAAAAAAATCTTGCGTTCTATGATCTTGCTTTACGATATGTATTTTTTAACTTACCAGTTTGATTTCTAACAAATTTTTTTTTTAAATACAGGTAATAATTGTTTGCATAAAAATTGCTTCCAGGATCCAGCAATACTGATATTTCTTTAAGTAAGGAAATCGAAGGAAAACGGGTAATTTTTAGCCACTGATTTTATTGAGAAAAAAATCAGCGGTCACTTTATTAAATGTATTTAATGTTAATAATTATAGGTCAAAGTACGGCCTTCAAGACGGAGCCTTGGCTCACCCCGAACAGCAATCTCAGCTTAAGTTGTTCTTGCTTAAAAATTGCTTCCAGGCTCAAATAATACTAATAAATATAATAATAGTACCCGTCCACGTCCACTTGTATTTTAGTCCATCTGATGAATTTTAGTCCATCTGATGAGTTAAGCCTTTTTCAACTGATTTTTATAGTTCGTTCATATGTTGTTATGTTTGACACTGTCCAAGGTTAAAAAGGGGGGATCCCGCTATCATGCTTAAACCCGCCAAATGTATGTATGTATGTGCCTGTCCCATGTCGGCCTGTAATTCAGGGGTTGTCGTTGCATATTTGTTTTTTGTTCAATTTTTACATAAATCAGGTCGTTAGTTTTCTCGTTTGAAATGTTTTACATTGTCATTTTGGGGCCTTTTATAGATGACTATGCGGTATGGGCTTTGCTTATTGCTGAAGGACGTACGGTGACCTATAACTGTTAATTTCTTTGTTATTTTTGGTCTCTTATGGAGAGTTGTCTCATTGGCAATCACACCACATCTTTTATCTATTTTATGCTTTCCTAATGTCCTGATGACTATTTTTTGGATGATACAATAACAAATGCACCGCATAGCGTTATAAAATATGAAATAAAAATATGCATGTACTTTTTAGATTTCCATAATTGATTGTTGTTTTGCCAGTGGGTTTCTCCTTGACAAAAAAACCAACCTAGACACGCACAAGAAACTTTCACAATGCTTAACACATTTTATACCTGTTCATAAATAACATTCAAAGATACTTATAATTTCTAGTAAAAAAGTCCCAATGAATGTAACTGTTTTTTTTTTTGTATGACTTCATCATTCTTCAACAATAGCAAAAACAGACCGTGCATGAAAAAAACAACCTCCGCCAGTCAATTTTCGAATAAAATCAAAGCAAAAAATTTCACAAAACTAGATTGGACACTTATCATGCTTACCTCACTAAACCTCATTACTATACTAACAAAAAAAACTGATAATTATTTCAAAATACGATGGTATGAATGTTCTTCCTGGTTTTGAAAGAACGATTCTTTTTATAGACATGAACGCGGCTGTCAAAGAGAGCACCCCTTTTCCATTATTATCGTAAGTCTACGTTACGTTTACGTTACGTTTGCGATCACCTTTGTGAAACACTCGCAGGTAAAATCTTACGCTTAACGTAAGTTAAATCGTAAACGTAAGTCGTACGAATCTTTGTGAAACGATAGCCAGGCCTATAGCCCCCTGATCTCTAAATCTGCCTAATATTAAGCAGACATATAGTTAATAGGTAGTCAAAAATTATAACCTTATGTTGGAAGGGGGCAACTGTCCCCACTTGGGGTTGTGATAGATTAAACAAACAGCTGACCACCGTCTTGGCAAAGAGAGAGACCGATTGAGCTCTGCAAATTGTGAGCTTTGGGATGAAAAAACCAGGCGCAACAGGTATGATTACCACGAATTTTATATTTTTTGAAAACCCATAAGAATTGGGGATATTTGTTTTGGGTGACCTAAAATGATTTTATTTTGGATTGTTAGGATAAAAACATGGATCCAATAGCTTAAAATAGCTGGAATTAGTTGTTGAAAACGTTAATGCCCTGAGAGGTATTGCCAAAATGAACCACTTCCGTTGGTACACCCGGATGAGGAAGGATCAGTTGGTTCAGTGGATCGGAACGAAGATCAACATTATTTGAGCGTTGTCCCAACCCTAAACGAGGAAGAATATTATCACCCAGGCCAAAAAGGATGAGTTGATATGGGTTAGCAGGATGTCGAAAGATCGACTACTGGAGAAGTTACAGGAAAATTCAGAGAAGATAGGAAAGCCATTGGGGATAAAATTGAGGTACATCCACTGAAAAAACCTTTAAAGATGTATTAACTACTTGAAAAATGACCCCATTATTGACATGGATGTGAAGACCTTGAGGTCTCTCGGATGTCAAGGGTGGAACTTATAGACGATTGTGCATTGCAAGGATAAAAAGTATTAAACAGTCAATGTAATGCTGCACAGTGACGATTAACCAAACAGGTAAGATGGATGACGAGAACGAGGGATACCTTCACTCGGGAAACCAGATTTTCACCTCAATCACGGACTTGCTTGAAACCTAGGCCTTGAGGAGATGGATGAAAAGATCGGAGAAAAGATTGCACAGTGGACCTCTGAAAAAAGGGCTGACCATCGAAGGCAATTTTAAAACTTCAAGTTAAACCTCTCGAGAACCCTAAGGCAATAAAGAAGATTGTGTCGCACATCTTAAGCAAGATGAGCATATTGTAGCGGACTTCAAACCTTATTTCTACCCTCCGACTTTGACCAGCTCCTCTATCGCTTGGATCTGTGCAACGCTGGCTACCGTGCTGGAAACAATGGTGTGCGCAACGCAATTGTAGCGATCCGCGATGCCATGAAGAAAGGTGAACACTTCAATATCAAGGAATATAAGCAACTCCATCGTAATATGAATTAAGAAAGGTTTTGCCCTAAAGTATGCATACGGTGGTAGAAGTTTGTTTGACACTATCGGCGGTATCGATCGCTGGTCGCATGTTCACCTCCTTTGCTGCCAAGACCTTGGAAGTAAGGCTATGAGCGCTGTCACCAATGCAGCAATGATAGGAGTTAAAAAGGTGGTAGCCAAAGTCGTCGACCATGTCGTTGACAAAGTAACCCGCCCTCGAAAACCCAGTGTCCAACGCAGCAAACCCAATCAACAGCTAAGTGTTAAACGCAGTAAGCCCCACAACCAAACCCAGTAAAGCAATCTCATCTCTGGATGTGGCATCGCTACCATCCACAACTTCCTCCAACGCTATAAATAAATACATAATGTCTGACATCCTTACAATCACAGAAGGGTTTACCTTCGATGAAAGTCTTCAAAAATATAAATACCAAGTTCATTATTCCAAACCTTGAGCCGGCGCCCAACTTACCAACTCTGGATCAACATCGAAACGGAGGACCTGTTCCTCCACCAAACCGAGCGTTATCTCTTGGTAGAAGGGCGACTTCAAAAGCACGACGGCACTCCATATGCAGACGTTGATCTCATTCACAATGGTATCATGTATCTCTTCAAAACTATCTGTTATCGACTCTCCGGCCAGCAAATTGAACACATTAACGACCCCGGCATCGCCACCACTATGGTGGGAATGTTAACCTACCCCGACGACTTCTCAAAATCGCAGGATCCAAACTGTGGCATAAGGATTCTTCCACCGACGCCGAGGCTGAGAACACTGGATTTGCAGCCTGCCATGGATTCATTATCACCAAGACCACCAACAAAGGATCGTACTCGTTTGCCATCCCCCTGAAATATATTTTGGGATGATTACAACAAAATATTGTACGGGCACAAACTCCCACTCGGTCGCAATTCAGATGCATATGTTTCTTAGGACAGCAGCCGTCAATAACGTGGGAAAAAATAATCCTGATTTAGATCTCTTGGTTCCTCCCTCACGTCACTCCTGCAGACGAAAACAATATGCAACTGTACAAAACCATCCAGAATAAATTCAAGATCCACTGGATTTTGCATGAAACATTGCGATTTCATAGCCGTTCCCCAAGCCTCACAGTTTAAGTGCTGCCTAGCTGCCAATAGTGGTCGCGAAAAGCCTAGATATATCACCGTTGCCTTCCAACCCGACAGAGATAATGACAAAATCCATAATGCTCCCGTGTTCGATCACTGCTCAGTCGTCCACTTTAATGCCGGTTTCTCACAAAACAAGGTTGACATAGTGTTCAAGAAGGCTGTAGACTTCAGAAAGAAATTCTACAACACTGACACGCTCCTCAGTAACGGTGGCGTCAACCCCTCTGGTTTCATTGACTTATAGCCGCTGTTTGTCATCGATGTAAGTCATCAGTCCGAGTGGACATCCAGATTCGAGCGGAATTCGAGCGTAATGTTCCCGCCAACACCGAAGAATTTGCACTTTTTTTAGCATTGATAAATCTCTGCATAAGACAACTTATACAACCATTATATTATTTTTTATAAGTTAATAAGTTGGGTCAGCTGTTTATTTTCCTGGATAATCAGTGGAGTGTAACAGGGTAAATCAAGAGAAGCTTAAACTCTTGGTAAAACTTGTAACAAGCAAGATTAGATGAATAAATATTATCATGTTGTTAAAAAAAAAAAAAAAAAAAAAAAAAAAGAAATTTGCACTTGCAATGTCCGTAGGAGTCCTTCAGTTCGAATCGGACGGTCAGAAGTTGAACGTAATGTTTTAATAAATAAATGGACACCATACTGATGCAACAAATCGTCAACACCACAGACCCAAAACAAGAGTTTACATTCTTGTCTCTGGAAACGATAGTCGCATTCGTACCTGGTTTAACCCCCTCCCCTAACTACAATTTAAGGAATCGAACACCATATTGGGATTTAAGCGACAACTCTACACATTTGATCGGGCAACAAACGGTTACAAAGGTTACAGAGGGTATATACATTATTAGCATCAGAAGCATCAACAGCATCCTGGTGAACAGTAGCATCGTCAATGGAAGCTACGTACACGTCACCCAACAGTCCACTATCTACAGCTTTTCCCCTGCAATCGATCTCGGGATAAAGATAATTCAAAACCCCAAAAAACAAGGTGTACTTACCCATGACCTTGAGAACCATTAATCGCACGCAGACATACCTCACCGATCGAAACGGCGATCCTATCAATCTCCGCAGTGAACATCTCACCATTCGCTTCCATTTTCGCGAGGTATGCATAAATAGTCTATCAAAATACGGTTTGAACTTGATAAAAGGTCAAGCTAATAAATAACAGAAAGCAGCCAAAAAAGTTTGCCCGGTCACCATTCGTTTATCCCACACAAACCTGCAAGGTGCACACACAATGTTGATTACCCTGCGACAGATTGAAAAGATCACCAAGCTCCTAGAAAAGGTTCTAGTGGTATGACTCTGGAAAAAAGCACTACCCAATTGAAGAAAAACATTCAAAAAGAAAGGGGATTCCTATCCATGTTAGCGGGAATGGCTATGCGAGCCCTTCCTATGTTGGCGAACACAATTTTGCCAGCATTAAGTGTTGGAGCCCTTATAAGTTGCATGTGTGAAATAGCCGTCAACAATGCATTTGGACCTGGATTTTACATCAAACGGGATGGTTGTGTGAAGTTGCATGGTATAGGTCTGTAAATCTCCCCCCGCCAAGCTAACTTCAACCTACGGTGACGGTTTGTACTTGAAACAACTCGATTCTACTAGGGTTCTGGTCTGATCTCATCTGGAGTAAACAGTCCGTCCAAGAACATCCCCCTTTTAATACAATCTGTATATATATAGAATCTATGATTTGGTTGATTTTATGGACATTGAAAGACCCGGGGGGTCTCAACCTCATTTAAGCGGTCTCGGGTAGGTTTTCGCTATATAATTTGAATATCCAACTGGCACTTTGGGCGCTTCGTAAACATAGAAGACAGGAAGTGTACCCAAATTCCTTTTAGTCACGTTTGTATCTACCTATTGACTAAATGTCTGTCAAATATTAGAAAGATTGAGAGATCAGGGGGCTCTCACCATTACCCTGTGCCCTTTGTCCTAAAATTTTGACATTTTTCGACTGAAAAGTGACAATCTTAGCCCTCCGTAGATATAGAAGATGACGTTATTCTGGCAAATCCATCTAATACAACCTTTATATATACAGAGTCAATGATTTGGTTGAATTTTATGGACATTGAAAGACCCGGGGGGTCTCAACCTCATTTAAGCGGTCTCGGGAAGGTTTTCGCTATATATTTTGAATATCCAACTGGCTTTTTGGGCGCTTCGTAAACATAGAAGACAGGAAGTGTACCCAAATTCCTTTTAGTCACGTTTGTATCTACCTATTGACTAAATGTCTGTCAAATATTAGAAAGATTGAGAGATCAGGGGGCTCTCACCATTACCCTGTGCCTTTTGTCCTAAAATTTTGACATTTTTCGACTGAAAAGTGACAATCTTAGCCCTCCGTAGATATAGAAGATGACGTTATTCTGGCAAATCCATCTAATACAACCTTTATATATACAGAGTCAATGATTTGGTTGAATTTTATGGACATTGAAAGACCCGGGGGGTCTCAACCTCATTTAAGCGGTCTCGGGTAGGTTTTCGCTATATATTTTGAATATCCAACTGGCACTTTGGGCGCTTCGTAAACATAGAAGACAGGAAGTGTACCCAAATTCCTTTTAGTCACGTTTGTATCTACCTATTGACTAAATGTCTGTCAAATATTAGAAAGATTGAGAGATCAGGGAGCTCTCACCATTACCCTGTGCCCTTTGTCCTAAAATTTTGACATTTTTCGAATGATTTGTTTTGTTTTTTTGGCTTTCCATATATATTTCTATTTTTATAGTTATAAATATTTCTAGAGTTATGGGTTTTTCTTTTTGTCTTTAGAAATATTATACACAAAAGTACATCTTTGAAGTCGTTTATTGACAAAACTCTATAGTACATAAAGACAAATATGCAACATGGAAAAGGGTTTCTATTCGAGGACAACGAGAAATTACGACGAGAAATTACGACAGCTTTAAAAGGTCATTTAACGATTTCCTACGTATCTTATCAGTCTTTTTAAATATGAAAATCATGCTTTTTATGTTATCAAGTGTTTAATTATCTTGTAATTTTTTCACTAAATTTTGAATATCAAACTGGCTGCTAGCAGCCGATTGGATATTGAATATCGAATAACGAATAACGAACCGGCTGCAAACTTCACATACATTAGTTAAAGGTACGACAAAAATGAAAAAAATGAAAACAAATATATCTTCTTGTGTCTTGGAAATTGAATTGACGTTATGTTAAGTTAATATTATACAGTGAAACATGACTTAACCGAATCCTGCATAAACCGAAAACCTGTAAAAAATACCCAACATGTTCTTAAGCACCATCATCGCAAATTGTATGCGATGATGAACCTGATAAAACATAACATCGGCCAAAACCGAACAAAATCTTAAGTCCCGAAGAGGTTCGGTTTAGCCAGTTTTCACTGTATATACCAACATTATCAAATTACATTGTTTTTACTGAATTGAACACAATCAAGTGGCAAGTTGAGACACTTCAACTTTATAATGGAAAAATAAATTAAAAGAAGTAAATAATTCGGCAAAATCTAAACAATAAATAAAGAATAAACAAGAGTGAGAAAGGTGGGTGGTGTGTAACCACGGGTATGTATTTATCATAGCTTAATTGAGTGAGAGAAGCAACGGATGTATATAGATCATAAGTCTGCTAACGATAATCATGCTCACTTTTCAGAATTAAGGTAATGTTTTCGTTTTTGTACCTTTCTGCATGGATTGGCTCATATACTATGTAAGAATATACAGTTAATAGTTATCAAAGGTACCAGGATTATAATTTAGTACGCCAGATGTGCCTTTCGTCTACATAAGACTCATCAGTGACGCACATATCAAAATATTTATAAAGCCAAACACGTACAATGTTGGCGAGTAATGAGGATCCAAAATTCCAAAAAGTTGTGCCAAATACGGCTAAGGTAATCTATGTTGGGGTAAGAAAATCCTTAGTTTTTCGAAAATTCAAAGTTTTGTAAACAGGAAATTTATAAAAATGACCACATTATTGATATTCATGTCAACACCGAAATGTTGACTACTGGGCTGGTGATACCCTTCGGGACGAAACGTCCACCAGCAGTGACATCGACCCAGTGGTGTAAATAGTTATCAAAGGTATCAGGATTATAATTTAGTACGCCAGACGCGCGTTTCGTCTACATAAGACTCATCAGTGACGCTAATATCAAAATATTTATAAAGCCAAACAAGTACACTGTTGAAGTTAAACCTGACTAACCCGAATCCTGCATAAACCGAAAAACCTGTATAAACAAAACATGTTCTTAAGCACCGTCATTTCAAATTGAATGCGATGTAAAGCTGACAAAACCGAACAAAATCTTAAGGTTCGGTTTAGGGTTTCATTGTATTTGAGCTTTGTTAAATTTCATGATTTTAGAAGATTACCTTTAAAATGATTATAAATCCTTCTGTATTGCTAATGATAAATTATTTTTAGAAAGTAATTATTGAATATGTAGTAGAACATCAAACTTCATATGTTTGATATTTTCATCTGAAATCTAGGATCCGTTATTTCTGTATATGATCCATAAATGCACCAGACTGATCATATCTGAAAATTGAATACTTGCAATACCAATATGACGTTTTGAAATCTAATGACAATCATTTCATGCTAAAAGAGAAATACAAAAGCATGTTAATAAAATCTATTAGTTATTTGTGTATTTTTTAATAACGGCATTTTTTATAGGATTAATAGTCACTTCTCTTTTTTTATAACCCTTGAATTAGAAAAATGTTTTGTAATACTGAAATGAGTATATAAAAAAGTGCAAACTTAACTTTTGTAAAGATATAATCAAATTAACAAGCTTAATATACACACGCTGAAATGTATCGCCTTCTTTACTTATCATTGATATTATGTTGATAGTCCTAAATAAAAAGCTTATTTACAACTGTCCCATAAACTTAACATTAACCAATAAAACTTAACATTGACCAATTAACCATGAAAATAAGGTTAAGGTCAGATGAACCATGCTTATAGTTGTCAAACAGACAAAAAGCACAAAAACTAAACATTGATCAATGAACCGTGAAATAAGGTCAATGTCAAAGTCAAATAAAACCCGGCGACAAATAGATCTTAAAATATTTCCATTCACCGAGTATAATTGACCTATTGCATATAGTATTAGAAAAAAGGACCAAAAACTCAAAACTTTGCCAGCTGAACCATGAAAATGAGGTCAGCGTCAGATAACACATATAACAGATAACAGATAGACATGTAAACCTTACAATCATTACATACACAAAATATAGTAGAACTATTGCATAAAGTATAAGAAAAAACAAACAAACCACAAAACCTTGACTATAGCTATAACCACTCAACCATGAAAATGAGGCCAAGGTCAGATGACACCTGCCAGTTGACATGTACACCTTACAGTCTTTCCATACACAGAGTATACTAGATCTATTGCTTATAGTATTTGATATATGGACCTGACCACTAAAACTTAACCTTGTTCACTTTTGAGAAGTTAGCTAACACCGCCGCCGCCGCCGGATAACCCTCCCTATGTCGCGCTTTCTGCAACTCAAGACGCAGGCTCGACAAATAAACTATTTGTGTCGACTTTTTTTTTTAAAAGGAATGAGTTATCCTTTCTTTAGGATTATTTGCAATAGGAGATACAGACTTAACTACATAACCTTACCCTTAATTTCTCATCCATAAAAACCTCGATCACTCATCCACGAAATGAGGACAAGGTCAGGTAAATCCTGCTTGGTTGACATAGAACTTGAAAATTTCTCATTTACCAGATATAGTAACAGTGAAACCTGACTTAACTCATTGGCCCCTAAGAGATTTCTGGAAAATCAGGCAATTTCGAAAATTTGCAATAATATGCAAATTATATGCAAATTAGCAGACTCTTGGTGCTGTAACTGCTGCTCATCTATTGAACTATGTATTGAAATTTGGGGGCGGATGGCATGGGTGGGGGCTGGGGGTGGGGTGGGAGGTGGAAGATTTTCTCGTGGGTTTGAACCCACCCCCACTGAAAAATTGTCATTTTCCGTCTATTTTCCGATTTAAAACGACCTTGAGAGGTGAACATTAACCAGACTGTGTTTCTTTGTCATTCAAGTATTACCCTATAGTTACAGCAGTGCATGCATGCTAACTGGTAGTATATGGGACTTAAGTGTCTTGATGGCGAATTATTATCGTCAAGTCAGGTCTGCCTAAATGTCCGTTTTTACGGATTTTTTTACAAAACGGTGACCTAGATTCTACAGACTATATTCCTATTGGCCATATTATACCTCTTTGTGTTCCTATACCACCTTTGCATGCATTTACGTTAATAGTGTATACCTACAATGACTACCAGTTAAGTAGTGGCCATCAAAAGATGCCCACCTCACCTGATTTTGGCTACTTTTCACGTTTTTCCGATTTTGAACTCTTAAACGGCTTTCAAAGTGCCATATTTTCATAAACAGACGTCTGAGAAGAGTTAATGGACCATGAACTGCTTGGTTGAAGTCCCTGCTATCATGACAGTTAAAGTTGGGCAATTCAAAAAAGGTATGGAGGGTCATACGGGCCATCAAAGAATAGTTGTCGCCATGACGCCTATATGCGTCATTGGGGGTTAATGGGTTAAACGAATCCTGCATAAACCGAAAACCTGTAAACAAAACCAAACATGTTCTGAAGCGCCGCTTATCAAATTGTATGTATTGTGAGCCTGATAAAACTGAACATCGCTCAAATATAATAAATAAATTTCACAGGACCCCCCCCCCCCCCCCCCCCCCCCAAAAAAAAAAAAACATCTTTTTTTTCCAAACAGACACTCACTCATGGAAATGAGGTCTAAGAAAATGGACAAAAAACAAACAGAACTTCGTTACATAGGGCATTTGCATACAAGATATGACACATCATGGTTTTCAACCTTTTCAAATTGAAAGCTATTAGTACCGTGAAACCTGGCTAAACCGAATCCTGCATAAACAGCAGACCTATAAAAAAGAAACATGTTCTTCAGCAACGTTATTGTATGCGTTGTGAACCCGATAAAATCGAACATTGGCCAAAACAGAGGTTCGGTTTAGCCAGGTGTCACTGTATATATGAATAGTAGAGTCAGTTGATCATGACTGTTTTCCCTTTGTGCTGCACTCTAAAACATTCATCACAGAAGAGACAATAAAAACATCAAGTCATTGTAGCAAAACTTAGGGGTACATGAACCTCAAATGCATGGTTGCTAATGCAAGTTATATCAATGATATAAGGAAATAAAGTTTGATTGATAAACATAACTTATCAGAAAAAGAATATTTGAACACTGGATAAAATACATCAAAGTCGCTGATACAAGAAGAAAAGGCAAGCTTCATTTTCTTAAAATGAAAGGATTCAAAAGAATATAATCAAAGAGCTGAAAGCTCTGAAGAAAAATGACGCCACTGTCTCTAATATTGGGATAGTTTTTATGCAAGTCTTGATTTTCACATACCGTAATTAGTTTAACAATGCAACATGTCTCGTAAGAATATAATTGATATTCGTATATGTGTGTGTGAAGTGAAGGTGCCAACTGGCTGTTTTTTTTAAGACAAATGAATATGTCAAGACTACCTGAATTGTACAAATAAATACTGTAGAAAGGCTTCTATATTTCTCACTGGTACATAGGCCGAATCCGGGTCCGTTCGCGCCCATTCACGTTTGCGCCAACTCATGTTCGCCCCCTTTCACTTTCACACCCTACATGTTCGCAACTAATCTTAATTGGTTTTGTGTTTAATAACTCTGTAAGCAAGTGTTTTCTTATAAGTATAATTGTTGTCATTGTCTCAAAATAAAGTGAGACAGCATTTTTTTTGGTGTTGAATAAATCTTAATCATGTTTTGGAAAGCGTATTGTTAAAGGATTCTTAAAGATAATAATAATCCTTTCTAAATAAAGTGGTATTTTGTCAACGTTTTATTTAGCGTGGAATAACTCTTAATCATGTTTTGGTTAGTGTATTGCTATACTTTGTTTCATTGACCTCTTTCATAATGAAGTGAGATTCTGACTATTTTTTTTTCTGTGTGTTGAATAAATTTTATCATGTTTTGGTTATAATAGTGGATTGCTATATTTTGGTTCCTATATTTTATTGTTTCGTTGTTTCAGATCAAAGGGCTTAAAAAACAATTATCTTTTGTGTTTTTCCTTTAAAATCTTCAATGTTTTACTCATACCAAGCTATAAATACATTCAGTATTTACACCAAAGCAATTTAAAACAACAATCATGATTTTCCAATTATTCAACTTGAATTTGAATTAAAATTGGGCGCGAATGAGTAGAGTGCGAACGGACCTTGGGTGTGAACGTGCGAGGTGCGAAAGTGTATTGGGCGCAAACAGACCTGATACCACATAGTCTGAACCCCCTTCTCCCACAAAATATGAAGTAAATTAAAAACAAATTGTTCAGAGAACAATTGAAGTCTTTCCACTAGAAAAGATCTATTTTTATATTGAAATATGAAAAATCAGTTTAAAATGTTAGTTCCTATGGCTTTATGACGTCCTATCAACCTATGACCTTGACCTCAATTTCAAGGTTACAAACCATGGACCTTGAATCAAAATATCCTAGGTCTTTAATATGTTTGGTTAATGAGTACTACCACTTGACGCGTAATTTTAAATGTAAGATGGACAAAAACTCCCTTTTATTGTATGCGCAGCCTTTCAACCAAAATATACAAGTAAGGACATGTCGCAACTAATAATTTATGAAAAATTATTTGTCAAAATGTCATACAGTATTTGAAAAGAAGTGAAAATAAGCCAAAATCAAAATTTATAATATGACCTTGACCTTTGACATTGACCTCATTTTCATTTTTAGTACCAATGACCTCATGAAGATCCTAGGTCTCTATCAGTTATGGTTTACCAGTTGAAAATGCATATCGCTTGATTCAAATGAAAAAGGGGGAATAACTCTCATATGGAGTCCCCATAGAGTTCAAACGAATATTCTTATCCTAAATATGTAACGAGCAATTTGGTAAAATAAAATCTTTTACGGTTACGAAGGAGAGGTGGCCACAAGAAAAACAGTGTTTGGGGAGATAACTCTTACAACGTAATGTATTTTGTTATAACTACATTTGATATATGTTTCATTATAATACTTTATTCTGATTGGCTAACTGCACATCACATGTTATTCCTCAAGCAATTGCATCACTCAATAAAACTTTTCATTCATGATAACACGTGGTCCCACAATCAAGTGCACAGATGAATTGAATAAAAAAGTTAAAAAATTCGTGTTTTCATGATCCTAGCTAAAAAAAGTAATTATAAGTATTGAATGTTTCTTTTTGTAACCTCATAGGGTTGCAAAAGCGTTGACCGTGTGCACATTTTTAGAATGAAGCGCTTACGCTTACGCGCTTCATTCAAAAAGTACTTCGGTCAACGCTTTTACACCTCAATGAATTTACAAAAAAAAAGCATTCAATACTTAAATGCAGTTGTAAATTTTTAAAGCAAAAAGAGTTAATACTAACTTTCACTTTTTTGGATGTTCATGTACATTTTATATGTATTTATTTTTCTCAACTACATGATTTTTTTGGTGTATTTTTAATGATATATATGAGTAGTCCAAATAATTATTACGTCTGGCAAGGCTTTTTAAATTTTATTCTGGGACACCTTCCTATGACCACAAGGCTATGTTAATTTTTTTCTGGGACGCCTTCTTAGGAAGCCTTCCTACGAACGTTTTAGGAAGGCGTCCCAGAAAAAAATAAAATAGCCTTGTCAGACGTCATTATTATTTGGACTAATACATGAGATATTGGATATTTTTATGCATTATTTAACCAGTTGAGTCTTTTACAGGATTGTTTGTTTAATGCTGTTTAAACATTACTGAAAAAAAAAACCACCTTAAATTTGCTAATTATTTGGCATGAAAGTTTGATTTATTGAAAGGGACTCATAGTTTTCCATTTAATTTTAATAATTGTCTAATGGTTAAAACAATAGCTTCGTTGTTTACTTTTATACACAACAACATATTCACTTTGGTTTCGTTGTTTACCTAATATTCACTATGTACTTGGTAACAGTTATTAATTAATTGAATAGAAAATATTATAATAAATATTATTGGAAGCCGAATTGACGTCAAATAGGTGCCGATTTGACTAGATGCCAATTTAACCAGGTGCCGACTTGACTTGTACGTTTCAATTCCTCTGCGATCGTTTGCGGTATTTTCTTGAGAAAACCTATTTTCCATCATCAAAGAGAAGAAGAAACTGCTTGAAATGATTCCCGAACGCTTCGTGATTGTTAAAATAAGTTTAATTCACTCAAAAAACAATTTTAAAACTTGCGATGTTTAAACAGGAAGTTTCAAAAGCACGTGTAAAAGAAGAAATTAACCGGTGAGAGTGGAAATCCGTACATAACATATATCACTATAGTACGACTTTTAAAGCAAAACAGTTTCATCCTTTTGTAAAACAGTCTTTAATATACCTATCACATTAATGTTTGAAGGGTCTTAAGCTTATTCAAACCATATAAGTCGGTATGAAACACCAAAACGGAATGATAATAACCGATTACGTTTTGTAGTTTACAAAATTCTGGACTGGTTCCTGTCAAACTACAACACTTTGTTCGACTGTTGTGGAATACAAACAGAAACCAGTTAGTTTGTAAACTGGTTCCTGGCTGATTACTACACAATGCTCATGCATATTAATGATAACACAAGCACATTCCAGTTTGTAAAGAAATTAGTAAATACGAAACCAAGCGCGGTAGGCAGAGAAATCAGGTCGGCAGTTATGGAACAATGACTGCGTCATTTTCCAAAAAACCTAAAGTTTTGTTTCGTTTTTTACCCCGTTTCTCTGTTTTTTTCATGTTACTTCTTCATTGTTTAACTCCTATCGGTTGATTATTATTATTATCTTTTTATCTATTTTTCATTTAAAAAAAAAAAAAAAAATCTTTTCACCTATGCAATAGAAAATGTGAAATATTCTAAATTATGATTATTAATAATAATGACATTGTATATATCTTTCATGCATTATATTGTATGTATGTCATGTATATGTTTTAAATGTTGGAAATAAAATAAATCAAAAGTAAAAAAAACCCAAAAAGTCCAGATTAAGTTCTTTTCTATCAATAAATAATTTAATTGTGGATGTAACGTGTCTTCTGATTGGCTGACAAGTGTTTTGTTTATCATCTCATAGACATAATTATGTCATGTGACTGTGAAATCATTAATGTTTTTCCATGACTTACGCCAGTTTAAAATGGAATTTAGAATTAAATTATAAGAAATGACTTATATTTTTCTGTTAATGAAGAAATAACATAAATTAACTGTTATTACAGAAATATGTCTCGCTTTTTTGTAATTTCAATAATGCAAATGTTGAAATTAAAATAGCAACACTTTCAACAGGTAAGATTTGCAAACAATCAAAGTCAATGAACCATGACTGAAGGAACAATGCTAAACAATCTCCATGGAAATGTGATGTGCCAATACTAATACAACTGCATACCAAATACCATTGACAAATCTTTACACAAACTAATACATGGAAAGTAAGCAAAATTTCAAAGATAATAAACCATTACTGAGGGAGTGGGGTCAAAAAATCTCCATGATAATAAAATTGTGCCAATGCTAATACAACTGCATACTTAATATCATTGACCTACAACAAATGGTTCCCCATAACCGACCTAATCACAAACTAAAACATGAAAACTAAGGGAAAGTTTCAAAGTCAATAGACTATGACTGAGGAGGCAGGGCTAAATAGTCTCCATGGAAATTAAATATCCCAATGCTAATAGAACTGCATACCAATTATCATTAACTAATCACATGTTCCCCATAAACTCACCTTATCACAAACTAATACATGAAAACTATGCAAAACTGCAAAGTCAATCTGACCATGACTGAGGGGGCGGGGCCAAATAATCTCCATGAAAGTGAGATATGCCAATACTTATACAACTACATACCTATTATCATTAACTAACTACTAGTGGTTCCCATAAACTGACCCAATCACAAACTAATACATGAAGACTAAGCAAAAGCTTCAAAGTCAATAAACCATAACTGAAGGGGCGGGGCCAAATAATTTCCATGGTAATGAGATGTGCTAATATTAATACAACTGCATACCAAATATCATTGACTTACCACTAGTGGTTCCCCATAAACTCGACCTTATCATAAACTAATACATTTTTGACCCCTCCGTCGCCCAAAGGCTGGAAACAGCATACCTATGTTTCACTTTTTGACTCTGTCAAGGGTAAAACTTAATTCCCACTCTACAATGGCATAGGCATAACAAAAGCAACATCTAAAGGGACATATATGTAAAGCAGTACATACAATGGCACATGTTTAATAATTATAAATAAGTAAGACAATACGTGTTATAAATACTGACTTTATTTTATGTGAAATGTTATGTTTTATACCATGGGGATATGTCAATGTACAAACTAAATATAACTGGGATTCAAATGAAAAAGAGATATAAAATAAAACTTTGAAAAAATCAACAAGTCTACATAATTAAACTGTGAAATCTTGTCACATTCATTAACATTTAACCTTTGACATTTAACCTTCATAGTTCCCCTCCTACTCGTAGGTTAGCAGACTACTGTACTGTCTTACAATAGTGTACATGGTAGAGGCTGACTATCCATGGTATTTGCTATACTGTAAATTCAGAAATTACAGCAAGGTTTTTATTATTGAGAAAAATGCAGCAGAGTTAAAAAACGCAATAATTTAAACTTGCATTTGAAATATTTTATATGAATTTAACAAGTTTTTTTCCCTCAAAATTGTAAAAATTAAAATTGCGTTTAAATCTTAAATGACAAAATTGCAATTATAAATGCATGCAATAATTTCTGAATTTACTGTATAAAATATCATGTCATGATTCTTTTGAGTCTACACTAGTTTGGTTATAAATGATAAAAATAGAAGACTTATTAAAAGAATTTTTCTGTAGTTTTCTGATTTCATTCCTACCCTAACTTGTTAAAAAAAAACTATAAGAGAGTTCGTCTCATATCATTACCACAAACAGTTTATGATATATACCTGCTCTTTGTAATGAAGCATACTTAAATCTTTAATCTTCGCTTTTCAGGTGTCTAAAACTACAAAGTCAAACTATCTTAGTATTTATCAATTAATATGAGGGGAAAAAAGAATGTGGGATGGAAACGCACAAAACTTCAGTGTCAGGAAATTTTAAGAATATTTCAAAATATCTGAAGCTTGTTTGGTTTTGTTTTCAATGGGGAAATCATGGACTTATGTAGTCAAAGGAATGGCAATATCCAATTCATCGTTTCAGAATCTAATGCATCCTGGGTAATATTTCCAAAAACATTGTGATTGGTTTAAAACGTTCTCAACAATGAAAATTCAACCAATGATGTAACGTTATTTTCATTTTGGTATACAAACAATGAAATTACCCATAATCCTTTAGATTCTGAAACAGCCAATTGCATTGATAGAGGGAACTATAAAACATCAGGTAACTTACACAAGCAAAAATTCCTGAAACCATGAACGTTAGTATCAAAGATAAAAATATCAGCCTTCTGTTACATTAGGGTACCAGTATCATTAAGGGTTATTGAATCCCTTCCTTTATCACAACATAATATAAATCATCTCAGAACAAAAAAAAAATATGAAAATATATAAAATATGGAAACTTACACAAAAATATGGAAATTTTGCATCAGTTTTGTTTTTGTTCTACAAAATTGAGTCTACAACCTTTACTAATTGAAACAACTGCTTGACCATACAAAAACATACTGCATGTATATCTGTCATAATAGTTATATGAAAGTTAATTATAAATTCTTATACATATGCACTCTTCACATGCTTTGTAAATGCTACGCATTGTTTGTTGTCCTTATTTCTATTACACTCCCCCCCCCCACTTAAGTACAACATATACATATAATACATGTAAAAGCAAATATATATATATATATATGGACACAACCTTTAAAATCTACAACATATAAATAAAACACAACATATGTTCTTACTGTTTACATATAAATTCACTTTTATAATAAGTTATAATCTTACATATAGCAACCAGATGCTTCGCAGGGCGTAGCTTTATACGACCGCAGAGGTTGAACCCTGAACGGTTGGGGCAAGTATGGACACAACATTCAAGCTGGATTCAGCTCTAAATTTGGATTGTGATTAAATAGTTGACACAGCATAGGTTTCTGACACAGAATGAATGTATTCAAATGAACTTAAAATTTTTGTTTTCTATTAGAGCAATTCACTATGCTGTTGAATATTAATCCTCTCAAAAAAATGTTTGAAAATTTTCTTTTTATTTATGAAATTTCAAATGAGAAAAATTGAACCCAATTTTTTAATCACATCCCCCTTTCCCTTATTCCAAAACTAATTTCAATTAAAATATTCTAATGGAGTTTGCAACAATTACTACTCATTTAAATACATCATAAAATATTAAGATGTAAAAAAAAAACTGCTTGTTATCACTGAATGGTAGATTATTTAAATTTATCAGTTGGTAGTAAAAAGTGAATATACATTGTATATTGTATATAACAAAGATTTAAGTTGATTCTGGACAAAGAAAGATAACTCCAATTAAAAAAAATCTTGCAGATATTTCTTGCTTACTATACTGGACAAAGAAAGATAACTCTTAATTAAATTTTTTTTTAGCTATTTCACAATATTGTGAAATTAGATATTTCTTGCCATTGCACAATACTGTGCAATTGAAAAGACTTGCTATTGCACAATACTTAATATAATAATTTTAGATCCTGATTTGGACCAACTTGAAAACTGGGCCCATAATCAAAAATCTAAGTACATGTTTAGATTCATCATATCAAAGAGGCCCAAGAATTTAATTTTTGTTAAAATCAAACTTAGTTTAATTTTGGACCCTTTGCACTTTAATTTAGACCAATTTTAAAACTGGACCAAAAATTAAGAATCTACATACACAGTTAGATTTGGCATATCAAAGAACCCCAATTATTCAATTTTTGATGAAATCAAACAATGTTTAATTTTGGACCTCGATTTGGGCCAACTTGAAAACTGGGCCAATAATCAAAAATCTAAGTACATTTTTAGATTCAGCATATCAAAGAACCCCAAGGTTTCAATTTTTGTTAAAATCAAACTAAGTTTAATTTTGGACCCTTTGGACCTTAATGTAGACCAATTTGAAAACGAGACCAAAAATTAAGAATCTACTTACACAGTTAGATTCAGCATATTAAAGAACCCCAATTATTCAATTTTGATGAAATCAAACAAAGTTTAATTTTGGACCCTTTGGGCCCCTTTTTCCTTAACTGTTGGGACCAAAACTCCCAAAATTAATACCAACCTTCCTTTCATAGTCAAAAACCTTGTGTTTAAATTTCATAGATTTCTATTTACTTATACTAACGCTATGGTGCAAAAACCAAGAAAAATGCTTATTTGGGTCCCTTTTTGGCCCCTAATTCCTAAACTGTTGGGACCAAAACTCCCAAAATCAATACCAACCTTTCTTTTGTGGTCATAAACTTTGTGTCAAAATTTCATAGATTTCTATTAACTTAAACTAAAGTTATAGTGCGAAAACCAAGAAAATGCTTATTTGGGCCCTTTTTGGCCCCTAATTCCTAAAATGTTGGGACCAAAACTCCCAAAATCAATACCAGCCTTCCTTTTATGGTCATAAACCTTGTGTTAAAATTTCATAGATTTCTATTCACTTTTACTAAAGTTAGAGTGCGAAAACTAAAAGTATTCGGACGACGACGACGACGACGACGACGACGCCAACGTGATAGCAATATACGACGAAAATTTTTTCAAAATTTGCGGTCGTATAAAAACCTGTCTTGAGAGACCAAACCCCTCTTTTCAAAAACCTTATTTTGCAAAAAGAATAAGTCTTGTATATTCATGAAATCAAGATCTCTGGTCGTAGATATAAAAGTTTCTGTTAAGTATTCAGTGACTCTAATCAGACAAAATATCTCACACAAAAAAAGATAATTGTAGGTTACATCAAAATATGTAATATTTTTTGTGTAAAGAGTTGCCATCACTTATATAATTAAGATCCCAGTTAATTTATCAATAAAGACCAAGTTCAAAAGAAATATAAGTTTCTTTATACTACAACTATTTCCTAAACATAGTAAGGGGTCCATAAAGGGATGAAAATAAGTTTGAAATTTGTGTTACAATTTAAATAGCTATGAATTTATTTATTTAAGTTGCAGTATAAAAACAATATTAGGTCAATGTCAGAAAAATATCAACTTTTGTGTACTCGGCGCAAAACTGAAGAAGGGCTCGGTAGAACCTTGCCCTTCCCTAGTTTCTCAGCCTCATACAAAAAAGTTGATATTTTTCTGACATTGATCTAATATTGTATATTTATATGTGATCTAGTACAAAGACAGCAGGTTTATTCAACATGAAACTTGAGCTTCATACACTACCTTAGTTTTGTTACTACAGTTTATCATCTCTTAAAGTTCAGAAATAAAGAATCAATATTTTTGATATGTTAATGATGTAGTATTTGCCATTTTTTTAGAACTGGACATATTAACAGGGTTTGTCACAAGATAGCTTCTACAACACCAAAACATCCATACTTTCACAAACATCTGAATTCTGAAATTAGATGAAAAGAAATAAAAAATTGAGAAAAAGGGTTGCCTTTGCCAAACATTTCACCCATACTTAAGTCTGAAAGTAAAAGAGGGACAGCACTGGATTTTTTTTAACAGGATCAATAAGATGAGGTAAAAATAGAAATCTTCAATAAAAGCCTCACCATACACAATGTTCATCTTGGTTATTTTTCGGCTAATGATGAATATTTTTTTTTTTTTTTTCCTTCTTGTCTAGACTTCTTTATTTAATTATTTTCAATTTTTGATAATACAAGTGAAGATCATAAAAACAATTGATAATTGAAATACATTACTTTTAAGTGGAATATTGATTTAAGAAATCATTAGATGTGAAAGAGGTTGAGTATAGCAGATTAACTTGGTATGAGTGTAAGATTTATATATTAATGAACATTCATGTTTTATTTTGTCAAGAGGTCCAGCTCCATTTCAATTGAAGTAAATAAAAAATTATAAATGATATGCAGATATAAAAATAATAAATAAATCAGTAAGCAAGATTACCATCAAAATTATATACTAATCAAAGCAGCTTTATAAAGAAAAAAATAAATTAAAAAGTTAACAAATATAATTACAACGATAGTTTGTTTTTATCTCAAATCACATCCATCTTCAACTCTTGTACACAAATTAGTGAGAAATATCTTAAATTTGTTTGCCTCTGGTGCGTCATAGTAGAGAACTGGTAACCTACCAAAGATCAGGCAACCAGTATAGAGGTTAATGTTATATAAGTTTGGACGATATGAGATACGAACACTGGCCATTTAATCAACTGTTGTCTGATATGAACACTTTGGCAGATCCAGAGGGGGTTCCAACTGCTTTTTTTGCAGATCAATGCATTAGAATGAGGACAAGTAGTTAGAACCCCCCTTTGTCCTGGGTTGGGATCCTCCCCTTTTTAAAATTGCTGGCTGGATCCGCCCCTGTGAACAGAAATGAATTGAAAGAAAATGTACCTATTTGCCATCCCTTACCTTTGGGGGATTATTTCATTTGAATTGAATCTCTTCTAGTAATCATACCTCTTTCAAAGAGGTCAAAATAAATTTTCATGAACAAAATCTTCCCAGTAGTCTAACAAATAATGCTTGAATAGGTCATAGTGCAAAGTCTCCATCAATGAGTTTTTAACATTCTTTATACAAGATTTTAAGATAAATATTTTTTTTCTTATTTCAAACATACATGTATCTAAAATATAAAAAAAAATATATTTAACTACCAGTATTGTCAGTTTAGAAATGCAGACTGAAAACAGTGAATTTAGGAAATCTACATTTCCTTTTCGCTACTTGATGAAAGAGAAGTTCCTTGTTCATGGACCATTAGATAACGAAAGTAGAAATAAACCAGGAACTAAAAGACAAGTTTACAACAAAGGAAAAAATATGTGATTTTTTTATAAGCAGAAGTAAAAAGTCTAAAAAATTTAAATAATAAACACATATCAAAAAGCTGTGAATTAAAAAAGAAGCAAAAATAAGACAAAAGATTTTTTTTTTTTGGAAAAATTACTTGAAAACAAATGAAAGTGCAGATTTTTTTTATATCATAAATGGGTATGTAATTGTTTTTTCTTTATTATGTTACTTTATCAAAAATAAATTATAAGCTTATAAAATGAAAACAAGTTTGAAAATTTAATTAACATTCAGTAAATTTTATGTTTATCTTTAATATAAGATGTGTGTTATCAAAGTTTTGTATCACACATAATATTTAAGAAAAATATCAACGTACTAGTTTTGTTGAAATATAATTCTTTTCAATAATTGACATATTTAAGTACACTATATTAAATTTGTCCATAAACTCTTACTCTGTTGCTGGTAAATTGTGATAGATAAAACAACGAAAAAAAATGTCTAATGACCCTGAAAGGAACTTCTCCCTACATATATATATAATTAATCTATTTTCCTACACAAAATCTAAGCATCTTAATTTGTGCTTTAGTTTCGAAAATTTCAAAACGAGGCACTACCCTAAAGTGAAGTGACATACACTTTTGATAATTAGTCTGCAATTGTCTATTTATATAGAATGATAAAGGAATGTCTGTTGATAATAAATTGTTTCTATGGTAACCCAGAGTTAGAGTAAAGTGTTCTAATTTGATAGGAAATTATCCCAGCTGATGTAAATAAAGAATGTTTTTTTCTGTTGAATGGATGATACTTGCAGTCTGCACTGTAAGCCACTAGTCAGATTAACTATGATAGGTATGTAATATTGCAATTGAATCTTGGAAAATCAGGGGCGGATCCAGGCATTTTCAAAAAGGGGGTTCCCAACCCAGAGTAAAGGGGGGGGGGGGGGGGGGGGGTTCCAGCTATATGCTCCAATTCAAATGCATTGATCGTCCAAAAAAAAGGGGGACCCCCCCTGGATCCACCAATGAAAATATGACAGTATTGTAGATCAAGAAATTAGTGTGAGAATTTACCCTTCATGCATATTGAAAAATTCATAAAATGTCAAGATTAATTATTGCAATTTTCTGGCACAATTTTTTTCAATCCAAAATCTAATCTCATATTTGTTATATCTCTGTTCCAGTTCAAAAAGGGAACTGAATGAGTTATTGATAGAAGACAGATAATTGCTTTTTTTTAAAAACAAACTAAAAAAACAGATACAAACTGACTTGAAAAAAAATAGCAACATTTTTTGTTTAACGGGAAAAAATCCGTGTAACAATACAATGTTAAAAGAAAATGAAAGACAAAAAAAATATAATTGTGAAAAAATTATGGTTATGAATATGATAATGACTGATACGATGTTTGAGTAATATATACATGTAGACAAATACTTATTAACAAAAAGTATACATCTTTACAACAGTGCAATAATATACATATATAATGTGTGACCTCTCTATATCAAAATATCTCCTATTCTATATTAAGCACCAACATTTGCATGAAAGCTTGAAAAATGAGACGTTTGTATTTTTCAATATAATCATGAAAATTGTCAAAAACAATTTGTTCAGTTGACAAAAAGAATTAAATATTTTACCATCTATATAACTTTGTTCTCTTGTTCCTCTTATTAAAAAAACCTGACCAAGGAAAAGAATAAATTAACCCTTTAAAATTTCTTAAATTTCCTCATATAGCCTTGAAAAAACAAACATGATAATGCCATATCTGAGACCATTCAATATCCTTCATTTTAAACTATTGGTCAAGTCATTGTCATCAAATGGCAAGTTTTTACACTAGGCACCATAATTTTTGTGTCAACTTGTTTAGCACTTGAAAAAAATATACAGATTCATTTTTATAATTACATACAGTTATAAAATTATACCAACAACCTTTTATAAATCATTATGGTCACATATAAAAGACCATACAATAAAAATAAAATAAAATACATGATTCAATATTTTATACCATAATATTTCCTTCTTCTTTCGTTTATTTCAATTTTGTAACATGTATCATCAATATTTTCTATTTCGGTATCTATTTATCTAGATTTACTATAGAGTCACTTAAGCACACATTAAATGGACATTATAAAACTTTTGGTAAGAATTTTCCTGAAAAAGGATAAACAGGAAGCTACCATATTTTCTTAGATTCGAAAAGAAAAAAAAACTTTTGTTTTTAAAAGGAATGTTTTCTTATTAATTTAAAGTCTGATCTTTTATTTGTGACCAAAACTACAACCAATGCTGTCTTGTAAGTACATCAGAAAATAACAACCTATTTAAAAATAATGTCAAGAATCCAGCAGAAAAGTTCTGCAAATGCCTTCAATGAACAAATTACAGATTAAGAATTATTCTGTCCATGGAAAGAAAAAAAAACATGACTAACAAAAAGATAGTTTTAATGCAATAATTATATATATGTAATATTTTAAAAAGTTAAATTTTTAGGAAGAAATTTTTGGTTTGTTTACTTTACAAAAACAAGAGTTTTACCAATAGTTGAACAAAAATAATTGTTAAACATGTTTTTGCAATGTGTATTTTTCTTTCCATAGTCAGTAAATTCTTGAACACAACTTAAATTCACAAAATATAGTTCTATAACATTAATCAGCACTTGAATACATCATTTACAATTAAAATGGTGGTCTTAAATATTGACATTATCCAATGAAATATGACCTTACATTCTAGGCTAGCCAATTCAAAATGTTCTTACTTTTAAAAAAGGCTTTTTATTTATCCATATAATGATGGTGAAATTGGTCCCAATCTAAAAAGCCACAATTAACAACAAAAATGACCAAAATATACAGATACATGATTTTTGTTTAAATGAATATATATAATGACTAATTTATCTGAAATTTCTTTCCATTCAAGTTTAGCATTATTTACTGTTTCCTCTGACAAGTAATTATAATAGTATACCGTTTTACAAACTCTGAAACAAAAATTATTGTCCTAGATGACAGTAAATTTTCAGCACTTTTGAATAATTGTTAAGCACATGGATTTGAATTTTTCAAATACAACATAAAATGAGAATGTTGCAAGAGAAAAAAATAATTTCTATATTCTATCTGATTTCTTAAATTGTGTCAACTGGCGTTTTTATTTTCATAATTTTCTGTATAAAACGTAATTACCACTTTCTTCATTTATATTTCATTTGGTGGCAGTAGTCAAAATAAGTGAGAATACAAAATACTATTTTTTTCAGTCCTATGCTTTGATTTTATCCTTCTATAAAAACAACTATCACAGTTTAATATATATATTTTATTGCTCCATTGTATAATGAAAACTTATGCATTTGTTATTTTATTATGTAAATTGAAAGTTTAGATTCTTGGAATCAAAAGCTGTATAAATTATACAATATATAAAATATTTGCATACATAATTACTTTATTAGTAATTTTAAATATAAAATTTCCTTATTCTAATGTCTAGGCAATAACAGTAGCAACAAAGTACTTCAAATGAAATGAACCTATCAAAAGGTGTTTTACATCTGTAAATAATGCTTGATGGCCAGCCAATCGTAAATAATGTAACATCACAGTTAAGACTGACTTCCAATGAATTATGACCTCTATTTACAAAATGTTGGTTAAGATCTGTGTTATACAATTAATTATCATTAAACCAGATTGATTTTCACATAGAAATCAATTCTGGAAAAGTCATTCTTATTATTTGTTTTTTTAATCAAATATATAATCTATGTTATGTTTAAAATGCAAAATAATTGTTCTTTCACTAATGTATAATTATCATTATTTCTTCCTTTGTTTCTTTTGTTCTTTTTCTTTTATCTTTCTTTCTTTTTCTAGTTGTTTCTTCTCTCTATCTAATGCCATTTTAAGTTCTTTGATTTTCTTCTTAAACAATTCTCTGTCCTTACTCACTGTGATACCCATCGTCTAAAAAATGAGAAGTGATAAACATTAAAATGAGAAGTGATAAACATTAAAATGAGAAGTGATAAACATAAAAATGAGAGGGATAAACTAAGCTAGAGGCTCTCAAGAGCCTGTATCGCTCACCTTGGTCTATGTGCGTGTATATTAAACAAAAGACACAGATGGATTAATGATAAAATTGTGTTTTGGTGATGGTGATGTGTTTGTTGATCTTACTTTACTGAACATCCTTGCTACTTACAATTATCATCATCTTTAATAAACTTGGCCCATTAGTTACAGAGTAAAATATTTTGTTAAAAATTTACAAAAATTTACAAAATTTATGAAAATTGTTAAAAATTGACTGTAAAGGGCTGTAACTCCTTAACACCTTTCGAGCCAGGTGAGCTAAAAATGAGAAGTGATAAACTTAAAAATAAGGAGATCAATACCCAGTAACTTTTCTGTATTGACAGAAGCACATCTTATGGCTGTATGTATGTAGCTTATCGTGTTTTTATGTGATATCCATACTTGGATTCAAAATTTTCCAGTTTAGAGAGTTTCGGATGAAAGTTTATTCATTAAGGCACCCAAAAGTGTAATTTTATCTTTTTTATTCAGAGTACATGCCTGCAATAATTATGACTACTTAACACAAATCTTATTGAAAATTTACCACATAGATTCTTTCTCATACAAAGAGGACAATTTGATTGTTAATTCAATTACACAGGTAAGAGGAATGATTGATCACTCCCAACTTTATGATGTCTCTTGTACGTGTCAGTCCCTGGTCAAGAGTCTGTAGTTCAATTGTTGTTGTAGGTTCATATTTGACATAATAAGTCAACCCCCTACCCCACGCATAGCAACCAAAAATATCCCCCTTTGCTGAATTTATGTAGAAAAGAAGGTAAGGGTAAATAAATATTGTTAACAATTTTCCAAAGAATCACTCTACATATCTGAAGATTCACAAAGCCTTTCAAGAAGAGAAAGCCAACTATCATCAGAAAGACTCTCTTCTATCAATTACTGTAAACCAACTTATTTTCATGGATACTTTATTTTGCGTTTAGTCCTTTCTAATCCACTTCTCAGCAATTTAGCTTCAAGATTATCTAATTTACTTGATGTAGTTCGATAAGAAAAGATCCAAGTTATACATATTCGTGACTTTAAATTCGCGTTATTTTTCTCCTCACGAAAGTCACGAAATTAAATCTCTCACGAAAATTAGTTGGTTTACAGTATGTATATCAAAAGACCTTCATGTCAAATCTTTGTCAAAAGGTCTACTTAAAATATTACCTTTAACTTGGTCCCATCTAATAATACAAGTTGAGGTCCAGTTATATTTTTCTCAGAAAAGAGAGGAATATATTTCTCCTGTTCCAGGGCCACTAGCCAGTGTCTGACATGTTCCATCCTCCACTCAGAGATTGGACAAGATTCTATTTGATTGTTATTCCGCCGACTTGGGGTTGTAGATTTATCCTGAAAATTAAGTTAAGATAAAGTACTCAGTAATCAACTTACTTTCACATATATTTTTCTCAGTTTTAACCATAGCTGAGGGAGGGGTCCTAATCCCAAAATTCCGAGCTTAACACCCGATTCCAGAGTCCCAATAAAGGTCCAACCTCCACTCATAGCTAGCTGACCACCTGCTATTTATGTTTATTTAGTTTTCTATCTTTGTATAAAAATATTGCTCAAAATTTTAATTGGGTTTGCATTATTTCTACATCTATCTAATTTGAATATGTAAATTTGTACTGAGATAATATAAATGTAAATGTGGCCATGGGACATAGATAATGCCCCTGCTTGCATATAACATTATAAAGAGACATAACTCAAGTTGCTAAAAGTGATGCCACCCTAATTTAAACTTGATCTGAGTTTTGTGTTAATCAGTCATTTGGTTCAGGGAACAACAGGGAAATAACTCTGAAATAGTGCATTTTTTCTAAAGGAATCTTAATGGAATTTTGCTATTTTGTATTTTAGCCGGAAAAAATGCACGGTCAGGTGATTTTTTTTTATATTCTCAAAGCATTCTTTAAAAGCTATCTTCTCGTATTTTAATTTACAATTCTATTATTAGTTTAGCTTCTAATCACATAATGATGTTTTTTTCCTGTATAATCCATACAAAATGTGTCATTTTGTCACAACCTGCAGCTTGAGAAAATGCCCAGTGACCTATCATTTTATTATATTTTTTAACATATATTAATATATACTACGTTTTGGCAAAGTATGAACAAATTCTTTCATTTTTATTTAGACTTCCATACCACCTTCATTAATACAACAAATGAAGCTGGAAATACTAAGTGACATATCATTTATACATTACATTGAGATTTGGGAAGATTTTCCCCCTCTAAGTATTCATCCTTGACCTTCAGGGGTTAATAACGTATCTTTATACATTACATTGAGATTTGGGAAGATTTTCCCCCTCTAAGTATGCATCCTTGACCTTCAGGGGTTAATAACGTATCTTTATACATTACATTGAGATTTGGGAAGATTTTCCCCCTCTAAGTATTCATCCTTGACCTTCAGGGGTTAATAACGTATCTTTATACATTACATTGAGATTTGGGAACATTTTTCCCCTCTAAGGATTCACCCTTGACCTTCAGGGGTTAATAACATATCTTTATACATTACATTGAGATTTGGGAAGATTTTTCCCTCTAAGTATTCATCCTTGACCTTCAGGGGTTAATAATATATTTAAAGATTTTATCTACCTCTGCAGCAGGAGTTCCTGAGATATTCAAAGAAAATATCGTCTTTTTTCCATCCTCATCGTCAATTTCCTGTACCATGTACGCTGACGATATATCTTCATTATCATCTAAACCTGATGAGAAAAAATTATAAAAAGTGAATTCAAAACTTCTCAATCAATTCTTATCTCAGGCCAATGGGTTTTGCCATTCAATACTCAGGTAATGTATTGAAACATTGTAAACTACAAAATAGGGCTCTTCACAGTAAGTTTGGCCATATTGGATAAGGGCAGATTTTTTAGAAAGAGGTGGGCATAGTATGAAAGTATGGGAAAGTTTTAATGATGTTTTCCCGTATTTTTCATACTATTTTTACCTTCATTATGAAAATCTGCCCTCTATCCAATATGGCCGAACTAACCGTGAAGAGCCCTAATAACATTCCTTAGGATCTAGCTATGTTAAATCAAACTTGAATACAGTTATATCAAAAACAAAATTCTATTAAGTTGCATACAACATACATAATTATATATTTTACAACACAACACATGCTGATCATTAGTACTAAATATTTGACATAACAATATAAATCTTCAAAATGCTTACAATTTTCAATAGAGAAATATGTCTTTCTAAAATCTATTTAAAGAAGTTCTGACATTCATTTATATCAAATCTAATTAAAATTTCACAGAACTATAAGATTTTTACCAGTTCACAACTATTTGTATAATTAAAGCTTCACACAAAAGTTGCCAGAAAAAAAGTTTGAATAGGAAGAAATGGTATTAAAATGTTAAGTTGTTTAAGAAATGTACAGGTAGGGTGAAAATGCATTTATTCTTCTACATACAATCAACTAGTTAAAATGCAAGAGATTTTTTTTAATATCTTCAAACCATATTTTCCTTGCTGATCTTTGAATATAAATGCCAACATTATATCTATAGTGTTAAGATACATGTATACATTCAGCTGAAAATATGCTATACAGTAAAACCTCTTCATAAAGGTAAGTATGAGAACCAGAAAAATCCAAGCTTATGAAACAGAACTCTTTCAAATGATGTTCAAAATGGATATTTATTACTAAAAGGAGACAAAGAAGGTTATGACCTAACAAGAGGTGCCTTGATGGCTTGTTTGTTTGTATTCTGGAATAGACCTAAATATGTTTACAGATGGATTACCGTTAAAATTGATCTTTCTCTCTTTACAATTGCTGTTACCCATATTGAAGGATTCATAAATGCTTTTCCCAAACAAAATTAGACTTATTACCAGGCTTGTACTAACATGAGCAACATGACTGGTGCCACATGTGTACCAGGATCTGCTTAACCTTTCAGAGTACCTGAGACCACCGTCTGTTTTTGGTGGGGTTTGTGTTGCTAAGTCTTTAGTTATGTATGTTGTGTTTAATTTGTTTACTATTGTCTGTCTATTTGTCTTTTTCTTTTTCAGCCATGGCGTTGTCAGTTTATTTTCGACTTATGAGTTTGAAGAGGGTGGAAAAGGGTTATTTTTGTGCAACATGTTTTGCCACTATTATTTCACGTAATAAGAAGGTTTGTTATTCTCTGTGTTTCCTGAAATCGGTAAAAAGATTAACTTGCAAGACATTTTTAATTGTTTGTTCATCGTGAAATGGCAATGTTATTTGCATTCGTCCGTGCAGATACACTCCCCCCCTTTTACGCCCCTCTTTGGATGTCCCTCTGGTATCTTTCACCTCTCATTTACTGATATTGAGTAACTCATAAACGTTTCTTACCATCCAATGAGTCAGATGAGTATGTAGCCTCTAATGGACGTTTGGAAATAAGTTTAATTCCTGAACCACCTCCATCTCCATTTAGGTTTTTATTTGATAACAATACAATTCCACCTCCGCTGTTGTCTGATGAGCTGCTTTTGCCAAATTTAAGAAACTTTGGCAATCCAATTCCTATTTAAAAACATGCAATTGGATATGTATGTGTGTTAGTTTCACAATTGTTAGGTTCAATTGTTAGAACAAAAATAATGCACCATGCTTTTTTACTCTACTGTCTATTGTTATGACATCTAATTTCAAGGAGATAAGACTAGTTTATTGTAGGTTTCATTTTAAGGGCAAAACATAAATATTAACACTCCCCCTCAGCCCCTCAAAAAATATACTTTCTTAGAAAAGTTAAGGATAATTTCAGTGAACATACAACAATATATGACCCAAAACCCTTGTTCCTACCAGCCCTTTCACATCATATCTTTATTAATAGATTGGTTCTAAACAGGGGTCGAATTTAAGCTTTTTTGTGTACTGTCCAACCGGACCAGTTGACTGAAAATCAACTGGTCCGGCTCCAAATCTACTGGTCCTGCAAAAATGACATGCATGTGAAAACTTTATCAACTCAATACTTAGTATCCCCTGTAATTGATGTTGCAGGTAAATTGTTTTGTTAACAAACCAAGATTGCGAAGCAATCAGAGATTTTTATCGGCTAATTTCTACTGGTCCGCAGAACCACCAGCTGACAAAATCTACTGGTCCGACCCAATTCTACTGGTCTCTGACCACCGGACTAGCGCTAATTTCGACCCCTGGTTCTAAATCAAACCAATATCACAGATTCTAATGCAACATGGTTTGAAAAGTTCATTTAGATGGGCCAATACGATGCCAGTCAACTTATTTTGTGAGCATCAAATCACCAATTGATGCAGCAAGAGCTTAAAATACAATACAGTTATCTCCTAATTCTTCATATTACAGGACACCTTTTTTTTTGGCATCAGAAAAGTCCTATTAATTACACAAGTAAGGTACAGTGTCTTAAATTTAATATGAATATCATTGGTCTGAGATGGATGGCAGATAAGCTAGTTCTTATTAATAAGTAGAATGTCAATGGATAAGTTTATGCATATCTGCAACTTAATTTATCCTTCAACTTGACTTTGGTTAAGATAATATGAGTAGACTTAATATCTGTAAAGAAAATATTTCACAATCTGTTTATATATTAAAAATGCATATATATAAACAATTCAGAAAAATACACTTAATATGCTTAAATAAACTGTTCCCCCTATTTTCAGATACTTTTTCATGAATCAGTCTATATTTCATAGTAAATCTTACAATTTTCTGATTTTCAATAATAAAATAATACCAAGTGTATGTTTCTGCAACTGGACCTAATTATTACAAGTTTAAAACATATAAGTACTATTAGCAGTCAGAGCTCTGACATAAACAAGTCAGAATAAAATGACTTCCATAGGTCAGATATAATTTGATGTAAGTGTTGTCTCCCTTCTTGCACTCAACAGAATATGACTTGTACAGGTCAGTTTATATGTCAGACTTTAATTTATCATAAAATGACTTCCACAGGTCAGCTTTTGCACAAAATATTGTGACTTAATATCGTCATATTCTAATAAGATTTATGTCCCTTTTTGATGCATTTTGACTTAGAGAGGTCATTTTTTGTTCTGACTTGAAGCAGTCATTACTACCACTTTGTATCAATCTCCATAAAAATAAAGTGATTACTTGTTTCCAATCAAAGAGTTTAAAAAGTGGGGCTCATCAAACGTTCTTCTTTCCAGAATCTTAACATAAAATATTTATATATCTCATTAAATTTAATCATTTCAAAATACAAACAAAAACCAGGGGAGAAAAAATGGATCATACAATTTTCTGTCAATATCAAAAGATTTACAAAATACAATATTGGATACATTTACTAGTACCATGACAATACCTTGAATCTTCCAAGGAAAAAATAAAGGATCTATTCTCATCCACTTTTAGCTAAATTTATCAAGAGCAAAACATTTATTATTTTAATATTTCATTGAGGTAAATACTGCTGTGCTAACTGACTCAAACAAGTCACACTATGTTCTGACTTAAAAAAGTCAGTCAAAACTAAACTTATTTCAACCAAGTCTAGTTCTGACTTATTGATTTAAAAATGTATTGGAAAGCCAGATATAGCACAGAGGAAATAAGGTCCCCTCACGTCACAATGAGGACTATAAAAAAAATATTTGGTATATTCAATATTTAAATGCATTTTCTTTTAAACAAGTCAAATCATGTTTTGACTTTTAACAGTCAGTCCAAAACTAATTGTATTGCAATTTTTAGAGTGGGGCACTGACATATTATATTAAATGAAAGTATGGGAACTTCAGAACATAGGAAATGTATCTAAGATCCCCTAAAATAAATAACCATTTGACTAAATTGTTTCTAAACATTTATCAAATAATAAATTCACAGATGGCAGATTCAGAAGCAGGGCTTAAAGGAACTCATTAATATTGTACACCTAGCTTTGATTTGAAAATTTGTTCTGCAATCTGACTTGAACAGGTCAAATCATGTTCAGACAAATTGACTTTAACAGGTCAAATGGGCATGTTCAGACAAATTGACTTAAACAGGTCAAATCATGTTCTTACTTAAAAAAATCAGTCAAAAGCTAAGTTTATGGAAATTTTGATTTTTTTAAGTCAGGCATTGCCATACATGTATGATATTAATGTTATGTATGGAAGAGTCCGATAAAAGACACATAAACTACATGCAAGATCCTCTAAGATAAATGACCATTTGATTTAATTGTTTCTTAAAAAACTTATTAATAAATAAACTCAACAGTGGCAGATTCAGAAGGGGGCTAAGACTAAGAGGAAGATCACTTAGCTTTGATTGGAAATTTTGTTCTTCAAACTGACTTGAACAGGTCAAATCATGTTCTGACTTAAAAGAGTCCGTCAAAAACAAAATGGTTTGCAAAGTTCTGTAATAGTCGGGCATTATCATGATTGTGTGGTAATTAGTTAGAATGTATGGATACAAGTAGGAAAAAAAATCACAAATATTAAGTCACAATTGTAAGAACTATATAAAAGATAATTTGGTATATTTTTGATATCTTAATATTTCATTGAGGTAAATCCTGTTAGTGCAAACTGACTTGAACAAGTCACATTATGTTCTGACTTCAAGGAGTCAGTAAAATACTATACTTTAATTAAGTATTGCAACTTTAAGTCTGGGATTGTCATATGTAATTAAGAATGTATAAGAAACTCAGATAAAAGACACCCAATAATAAAGTCACAAAAATGTGGCATATAAAAAAGTGTATGGTATACTAGTATTTAAAATTCAAATATATTTTGTTAACAAATTTCTTCAAATTATCTTAAAAATTTATTATATTTCTGTATTTTCATGACTATTTTCTGTTAAATTAACATTTGGAACTGAATTGTTTCTTAAAAAAAATTCAATCTTATTAAAATAAGTTCTCATCACTTGCTCCTTGATTTTTTATATGTCGCCGTGTGCGACATATAAAAGATCAAGGAGCAAGTGATGAGAACTTATTTTAATAAGATTGAAAAAAATTATGAATTAATTAACTCTACAGTAGCAGATTCAGATATGGAGGGGGCTTAAAGAAAGAAGACCTAGTTTTGATTGGACATTTTTTCCCTGTCAACTGACTTTAACAGGTCAAATCGTGTTCTGACTTCAAAGAGTCAGTCCCAACTAAACTTATTTCAACTTTATAGTCTAGTTTTTTCATATTGATTTAAAAATGTACGGAAAAGCCAGATAAAAGACAGAGTAAATAAGGTCCCCATACGGCTCAATAATGAGGACTATTTTAAAACAAGTTTATTTTGCATATTCAATATTTAAATGTATAATTTTGTTTTAAACAGGTCAAATCATGTTCTGACTTCAAAGAGTCAGTCAAAACTAAACTAATTTCAACTTTTAAGGCCAGGACTTTCATATTGATTTAAAAAAGTATGGAACATTTTTAGTTGATATATATATATATTCAATATTCAAATGCATTTTGATTTCTAAAGATTTTCATCAAATTATCTAAAAAAAAAAAAAATTGTATTATTTCTGTATTTTCATGACTTTTTTTCTGTTAAATTAACATTTAGAACTTTGGGTTTTAAAAAAAATATTATTTCAAAAACCATTTGACTGAATTGTTTCTTAAAAAATTAAACCTCTACAGTAGCAGATTCAGATATGGAGGGGGCTTAAAGGAAGAAGACCTAGTTTTGATTGGACATTTTTTCCCTGTCAACTGACTTTAACAGGTCAAATCGTGTTCTGACTTCAAAGAGTCAGTCCCAACTAAACTTATTTCAACTTTATAGTCTAGTTTTTTCATATTGATTTAAAAATGTACGGAAAAGCCAGATAAAAGACAGAGGAAATAAGGTCCCCATACGGCTCAATAATGAGGACTATTATAAATTTTATTTTGCATATTCAATATTTAAATGTATAATTTTGTTTTAAACTGGTCAAATTATGTTCTGACTTCAAAGAGTCAGTCAAAAACTTCACTTTAGCTTATTAGTACAACTTTTTAGTCTGGCATTGTCATATGCATTTAAGAATGTATTGGAAAATCGGATAAAAGACACCCAATAATAAAGTCACAATAACAAGGACTATAAAAAAATGTCTTTGGTATATTTTATATTCAAATATATTTTGTTTACAAATTTCATCAAATCATCTTGAAATTTTATTATATTTCTGTATTTTTATGACCTTTCTTTTCTGGTAAGTTAACACATGGAACTTTTGGTTGTAAAATATATTATTTTAAACCATTTGACTGAATTGTTTCTAATAAACCTATCAATTAATTAACCCAACAGTAGCAGATTCAGATAAGGGGGAAGGGGGGGGGGGGGGGGGGGGGGGGGGGGGGGGCTTAGAAGAAGAAGACATAGTTTTCGTTGGATTTAATTTATCTCTGTAAACTGACTTTAACAGGTCAAATTCATGTTCTAACTTCAAAGAGTCAGTCAAAACTAAACTTATTTCAACTTTTAAGTCTAGGATTTTCATATTGGTTTTAAAATGTATGGGAAACCAGATAAAAGACTGATGAAATAAGGTCCCCTAAAGTCACAATAATGAGGACTATAACAAATGTATTTGTTATATTTTATATTTAAATGTATTTTGTTAACAAATTACATCAAATTAATATCTTAAAAAAATTTATTCTATTTCTGCATTTTCATGAATTTTTTACATACATGTATATAGAACTTATAGTTGTAAAAAAAATATTCTAAAAACCATTTGACTGAATTGTTTCTTAAAAAAAATTATCAATTAATTTAAATCAACAGTAGCAGATTCAGATAATGAAAAAGGGGGATGCTAAGATGAAGAAACCTAGTTTGATTGGATTTTTCCCCCTGTAAACTGACTTTATCAGGTCAAATCATGTTCTGACTTCAAAGAGTCTGTCAAAACTAAACTAATTTCAACTTTTAAGGCCAGGATTTTCATATTGATTTAAAAATGATGGAACATTTTTATTTGATATATTCAATATTCAAATGCATTTTGATTTCTAAAGATTTAATTTCATCAAATTATTTAAAAAAAAAAAATTGTATTATTTCTGTATTTTCATGACTTTTTTTCTGTTAAATTAAGATTTGGAACTTTTGGTTTTTAAAAAAACATTATTTTAAAAACCATTTGACTGAATTGATTCTTAAAAAAAAATATGAATTAATTAACTCAACAGTAGCAGATTCAGATATGGAGGGGGCTTAAAGGAAGAAGACCTACTTTTGAATGGACATTTTTTTCCTGTCAACTGACTTTAACAGGTCAAATTATGTTCCGACTTCAAAGAGTCAGTCAAAAACTTCACTTTAGCTAATTAGTACAACGTTTTAGTCTGGCATTGTCATATGCATTTAAGAATGTATTGGAAAATCAGAATATATTTATTTTAAACGATTTGACTGAATTGTTTCTAATAAACCTATCAATTAATTAACCCAACAGTAGCAGATTCAGATAAGGGAAAAGGGGGGGGGGGGGCTTAGAAGAAGAAGACATAGTTTTCATTGGATTTAATTTATCTCTGTACACTGACTTTAACAGGTCAAATTCATGTTCTGACTTCAAAGAGTCAGTCAAAACTAAACTTATTTCAACTTTTAAGTCTAGGATTTTCATATTGGTTTTAAAATGAATGGGAAACCAGATAAAAGACTGATGAAAAGTCACAATAATGAGGACTATAAAAAAATGTATTTGGTATATTTTATATTCAAATGTATTTTGTTAACAAATTTCATCAAATTTATATCTTAAAAATTTATTTTATTTTTTGTATTTTTATGACTTTTTTTCTGTTATGTTAACATACATAAAACTTTTGATTGTAAAAACATTATTCCAAAAACCATTTGACTGAATTGTTTCTTAAAAAAATATCAATTAATTAACTCAACAGTAGCAGATTCAGATAAGGAGAAAAAAGGGGGGGCTAAGATGAAGAAACCTACATTGTAGTTTGATCGGATTTTTTCTTCTTCTGTAAACTGACTTAAACAGGTCAAATTATGTTCTGTTTTAAAAAAATGTTGAGGAGAAAATACTTAGAAAATCAGACTAAGTTTAGTGACTTTGTTGTCCTTCAAGAAGCGGTTCATATATAATACATAATATTTTCACTGTTTTTTAAATACATGTAAAAGTTGAAAGATAACTATCTATTTGGTGTTTTAAAATAGATTTTTTAGCAACATTTATAACTTTGTAATTTATGTTCAATTGTACACTTGTTATTTTTAATATATATTTTTTGGGAACAAAATCTTGTCAGGATTTCTTATGGTACTATCATGACAAGAGCATTCATATTCTAAAATACTCTTAACATTAAAAACAAGTCAGTATCTTCAGATCATTCTGAGTCTTATTGAATTAAAGTCAGAATAGTTATCAAAAGTACCAGGATTGTCATTTAGTATGCCAGACGCGCGTTTCATTCAGACTTTTATAAGTCAGAACATACTGACTTCCAATGTTCTTCTCACTTCTGTAGAAACAAAGACTATCTATATTTTGAATAAAAGGTTAATGCTTTATGTGGCTATGCATCTGGGGTAAGAATTATAGATGCGTAACTTCATAGGAAAACATATATGCCATGTAATTAATAAGAAGTGATTCATCAGGGTTCTCACTAAGGCGAGTCCATGAGTCCTGGACTCATCAAAATTTGTCTGGACTCACCATTTTCAAAACTGGTGAGTCCACAGATGCATCAAGATTGAAATATTTTGTATAAACTGAACACAGTTAAACACAAATATCATCATTTTATAGCAAAAGTTTAAAAGTGATCTGAATTTAATGTCATTTCATTGCTCTGTTAGGCCATGGAGACAAAAATATTACATTATAATGCAATAAAATATTTTCTTCTTGCTATTGGACTCATCATGGCCAAAAATGACGAGTCCCTGGACTCGCCTTCAAAAATCCTTAGCGAGAACCCTGATTCATGTGAGAGGAACATAATACTGAATAGACAATTCTGTTGTTTGCTGAAACACTGATCAATATAATATGTAAAGGTGGTCTCTCAGCAAATAAAAATAATTGTAACAGGATGCTGTTAGGAGGTCTCTCAAACAAAGCTCCAATAATTTGTCATTCCCATGGTCGCCTGACATTGAGCAAGTTCAAGTAAAAATTGGTTTGGTCTAGTAAAGTGATATGCATACATGTAGGTAACTTCTAGGGATTGACCCTGTATGTCATTCAAATCTTCTTGAAATGACGAAAACAGGAATATTATATGGTTAAGGGGTGGTGATCCAGACCATTTCAGAAAGGTGGATGGGGATGACCCCCATGGACTTTCCCTTTATTTCATTTGATTCGTTGTATTGTCCCATATAATAATATATAGGCTTAAGGGGTGGGGATCTCAACCGCTTACAAATTTACAAACATAAGGGAGTGGGGTGACCCCAAGGGACTTTATCTTTATTTCATTTGATTTGTCTTGTTGTCACTTACACTTATATATATGGTACAGGGGTGGGGGTCTTGACCATTTACATGTTTTCACACAGGAGGGGTGGTGTGACCCCCTTCCCCCCCAAGGGACTTCCCCTATATTTCATTGGGTTTGTTTTATTTTCCCATACAAGAATATATATGGTTTAGGGGTGGGGATCTCGACCGTTTACAAAATATGAGAACATTTGCAAATGGCAAGGGGGGGTTAAACCCAGAGACTAGCCCGGTATATTTCATTCAAATCAATTTGACATTATAAAAAGGAATATATATATGGTTTAAAGGGGATCTTATCATTTTCAAGATATAAGATTTTTCTCAAATGACAAGGGGTGGGGCGACCCATAGAGACTTGCCTGGTATATTTCATGATACTTTACAGAGAGAACAAATTGAGTTTAGGGGGCAGTGATCTCGACTGTTCACAAGTTAAATGACAGGGGTAGGGGTTATCCCTTTGAGACTCACCCTACATTTCATTTGATTTATTTTTAATATCATATTCCATAATCATAACTGAAAACCCGTTTTGTGAATCTCTTAATGTTCTCAAGTTAAAATCATTTTTTTTAAAATATAAAACTAAAAAAATATTTGGTTCTTTAGTTAAACCCTCCCTTCCTTTTTCCTTTATTTAAATTATTCCGATTTTCATTTCATTTTCAATATTCAAAAGATCGTTTTTCTCATTGGGAGAAACGAAAAAACAAATATATTTATAAGCCGCAAACTCGGAAAGGTTTAAAAGTCAATTCATGATTGAGTTTAAAAATAGAAAAATCACGTGACGATGTTCATCTCGAAGCAATAATTCCACTTTTAAAATTGCACTGACTGGTTAATAATGTTAATACTGTTTAAGACAACATGAGTTGTCTCCCGAAAATAACAGTTCATTATCATAACAACATTTTCTGACCTGAACAAGTCAGAATTGTCAGACACCAGGTCATCTCAAAGGCCACGCGTCCGTATTTACAGGTCACGCGCCTTTATGAAACAGCAACAAAATCACTTGCAAAGACCTTCTTTACACGTAAAAAATATTAAAATGGCCATGAAAATACGGAGGTAATATGAATTACCATCTGAAAATGACCACATTGACCTAGATTTTCACTAAAAAAACGTAAATAATCACTATATTTTCAATAACTTCTTGTTCGAGAAACTCCCAAAACAACGACTCTCAAACACGTGATCTCTCGCAAAAAAACCACGTGATCGTATGTGTCTTACATCGGCGGTAAATTCAAAATAACTTCTGGTTTGACGGACACGATGGAAAACTACGCAACACAAAAATTGACCCATACAGGTCAGAGTTTCAAAACATTTTCTGACTTGAAGAAGTCAGTATATTCTGACTTGTTTATGTCAGAGCTCTGACTGATTAGCAAATACTACATGTAAAGCATCACAAATATTAAGGGGTTCACACACAAACAAGTTACCAACTTATCACAAATATCACTTGTCACATGGTGATGTAATTTTCAAAATGGCAATTTTTCAAATGTTTTCTTTTATTATGAACTTCCTAAACGTGGAGACAAACAACTGAAAACAGTTTCTGTTCTAGAATATCAGATAAACTGAGATTTAAATGGAAATTTCTAGTTTGGCATTAAGATTAGAAAGATCATTTCAAAGGGAACATGTGTAATTTTTAAATTTTTAATTGATTGGACTCCAACTTCATCAAAGTCTGTCTTGATTATCAACAAAAACTTTAACCTGATGCAGGACAGAAGGATGAATGGAGAGACAAACCTAAAAACATAATGCCCATAAATGGTGCATAACAAAATTAAAATTAAATTAAAATCAGATAACAGTTTAGAAAAAGGTCTGGGTTGAATTAAGAATATGCTGTTTACCTTTACCCGATGAAGACTTTGATTTAGAACTACTACTAGCGCCATCTGAGGATCCAGTGGTATCTATTGAGACAGTGTCAGGTATTTCTGATTCCATATTTCTAAAGTTAGGATTTGTTGGATCGTATGAAGTCTGTGATACTGTTGATGCTGTTTCTGATTGTTCTGATGTGCTGTCCCTCCTAAAATAAATAAATATATAATCTAACTGTTTTAAATATTTTATCCTAGTGGTCACTTGAGGTGTACCCTTTCAATGTATGTGTATGTTGTTTCTCCAAGATATGAGTAATATAATTCTCCTTATAGTTTAAAATTTAAGCTGCCATGCAAATTCATATCCAAATCAGTTTATGACATTAAAATAGTACACATTTTCCTTAGGAACCAGCTTGAGCCCACCTCTCACTTTGGATTTTCTCACCGTGTTGAAGACCCATTGGTGGCCTTCAGCTGTTTTCTGTCAATTAAAATGAACAAGTGTACCTGACTAAATTAACAAAACCTGTCTTGTGTGTGTGTGTTTCAATGTTGTAAGAATATTTATAAACACTATACATCTTGCAATGCATTAAATAGCAAATAATCCATTTTTTAAACCTAAAAAGGAAAATGTCAACTATATAACATCCTACAAACTGTCATATTTTACCATTAAAAAAATTTTGTTTTTATAAAACCTATCAGTAATATCTAAAATATTCTGCAGCTATCCATACATTCCAATCTGTAATTACCTGGAACTTGATTGTGAATCTGTGTCTGCCCCGAGGGGTGGGGGAGGTGGTGGAGGGATAGAGGGAGGTCCCTCGACAGGTTCTGTAATCATTCTCTCCTGCAACTGAGCTTTTCTCTTCTTTGCATCACTTTTCTTCACAGTACTGTCTCTGAAAAAATTGCATGATAAAATTATAGACTTAACTTAAGCTCAGATATAATAGTCATCACTAAATTGAATATAATACTAAAAATTGTTATTGCGAGTATATCTTATTCATCAACAATTGTAAACTCATAGCAGATGAATGGCCCCTTTTAGCCGTATTGCACTGCTACTGGGTTATCAAACTGCAATCAATCATTCATAGAAGATGAATTTTCATTTTTTTTTTTCAGAATTATCTCCCTTTGACCAGAAGAGATTACTTTTGAAAACTCATTTAAGACAACAGTCACCATCACTTTAGACACCCCTTTTTAATAACTTTAGTTGTTTTTTTTTTTTATTAAATCTGATGATCCTCCACCATTTAAACACAATATTTTAATCCTTACCCTTCATGTTTCATCCATGATTCCAAACCACTTTGTGTTTCCGACTTTATCTCACCTCCTTTTTCTTCATCAAGAGACTGAAAAAATAATACACCATGAATAAAATGTTCTTTAGTAGCTGAAAGAATTCTTTACTTAAAGAAAATGAACCAATATTAGTGTAGGATGGCATGTTAATATTAGCAGGCAAAGTATTTTGAGCTTGCTTTCAGTAACTAAATGCATTCTTTGACAGAGCGATTAATTGTTGGTTGCTTAACACCCATTGATATTGGTATGGTATTGTATATTTATTTCTTTATATTTGTACTTGAGGTTGTTTTTTTTTAATTTTGTTTTTAACCTTTGGTACTCTAATTCTAGTTTTGTACTTTTTTAAGGTACTCAAGTTGTCCTACTGATGTAAAATTGAAAAATCTAGTTCAACTCACAACATATTCATATAGTTTTGCAAAATCTGATCCTTTTTCTGTGGATTTTTTTTATTATTCATTATTCTTTTGTCATATGGAGAAGTTGTTACTAATGACAGGTTTTCTCTTAATGCTAATCACAATATCATACACAGGGTAATTGAGAGAATGAAATATTCTGAAGAAATCTGTCTTTTGATGAGGTCTACATGTTGATGTTCAGATGTCTCTTGGTTATATTTGTTTTTGGGTTTTTGTCTCATGGATGAACAACCCCACATCTTATTATATATTTAAATAAAATTTGCTTTATCTGTAATTTGGATAAAACACAATTATTTTATATAACACTATAAACTTGATGTATGAAGAACTATAAAAAAATTTTTTACATACCTTATTTCTCTTTGAAGGTGGGCGTCGGCTGGCCATGGCCCCAGAACTAGCCAGTTGACCTTTAGATTTACTGACTGATGTGTCTAGTAGTCTTGCATCAGAGAGCACCTCATTAAATGATTCAGACAGTTGGTTGTCAATATCAGATATGGTACTGGTGTTCAAACCTGGCAAAATGTCAAAATATTTGAATGATTTTTTTTAATACTATGGATTCACGACTTTCATGGTACCAATTTTTGTTGAATTGGAGGAACATTGTACTTTTGTGTATATTTGATTTCATTTTTTTGTGTATAACTCTACATGCAAGTTATAGAAATTTTCCTTGTTGAATATCTAATTTGGTGGATCATCTTTGACCTCCCAACCAGCAAAAATTGGTTTCCAATGAATAATAATGAATTTACAGTAGTCAATTTTATTGATAGACAAATGCAAAAGTTTGTTTCCTAACTTCAACTTAATCATTTCCATGTACTGTGCATTCATTTATTTTCGTGGGTATCAATTTTTGTGGGTTGAGAAAAACTTGCATTTTCTTGGATATTTGATTTCATGGTTTTTTTAAATCGTTGAACATTTGAATTTGTGGTTTACCTGCACCCAAAAATACTAAGAAAATTGACAATTTAATAATAAATTCACAGCAGTAATTTTGCAATACTGTGGATTTGTTTACTTTTGTGGCAATAATTTTTCGTGAATTGCAGGAACATTGTATTGTCAAGGATACCTAATTTCATGGTTTTGTTACTGCAACTAAATTCAGTTCTATAATACATAAGAAAATCATCATTTCTTTGTTAGCTTTTTTCTTTAACAAAGGCTTAAGGTTGAACTTGAGTGAGGTTAGTTGAAAATTAATAAATTAAGAAGTTAAAATTGATACTTTAAGCTGGTAGAGTATCAATTAAGGATAAAAATAAGCTAGAAATATTGATAGGTCATGTACCTCCTTTTCGAGATATTTGAGATTTAAAATATGGCGAGAAAAGACTGACATGGACTTTGACCTTATATTTGCATTGGTATAATTGGGTCTCAAAACAAAAGAAAGAAAATCCAGAATCTTCTAAAATTTTGATAAATGACGTTTCATGAGCTATTAAATGTTATATTAAAAATTAAATGGGTGTTATGGGGCAAAATATTTTACCTTGTATTGTATGGAAAAACACCAAGGAGTCTGAACATTTGACACAAATTCTAAAACATCATTTTAGTACATCCTTAACTGTGACTTTTAGATGATGAACAGCAATAAAAGTGCTGAACCTTTACTTTGGGTGAAGTTCATGTTGGTATGTTGTGTTAATAATAAATTCAAATATATCTTCTATTCGTATTCTTTTACTTACTCTGACTAACTACAGTATCCCCTGGAGAATCATCAGACCCAGACGATATAGAAACAGCATCAGATATCTGACTTTGTGTTAGCACTTTATCTAAAACATATTAATAAATATTAAAATTAAAATAGATTTTTTTTATGGTTTTTTAATACATAGTATAGCAAGCATTCCCCCTTCCAATCAATGCACCTTACGTGTAATGTATAGCAAATATTATGCCCAAAGCACTCATGAAAAATTTTAACACTGTATTTTTTTTTTAATATTTGAACAGAATTTTGCTATGTTTTCCTTTCTCTGGAACATTACCATTGTCCAAAATAAAGTTAGCTTCTAAAACCAGGTTTAATCAAAATTTTCTACATAAGTTAATGCCTGTACCAAGTCAGGAATATGACAGTTGTTTTCAATTGGTTAGATAAGTATGAGAGCTTTTGAATTTACCATTTTATAAAAGGACTTTCCGTTTTCAGTTTCCCTTGGAGTTTGGAATTTTTGTTATTTTTCTTTTCTCTTTTGGCTTGATTTTAATTTTTTTTTTTTTTAACAAACAATAAATTTGAATTTGCAGAAACACAGATTAATTTTTTTTAATGAGGTTCATAAGAAAGAAAAATAATTTCAAGGTATCACTGCTGCAAAAATGTGGTATATATTATGCCAGCTGGGAATAAAACTTGTATCCCAGAATTCAGACATAGGTTATGAGATTCTTAAAGCTCACCTAAGGAAGACTGAACTTTAACACTGGATTCCTTTGATATGATATCTGGTACCCTTTGTGAGGCATCAGGAATTAAGACAGGTAACCCTGCTGCTTTCTGTGCTTCACCTAATTCACTCTCCAACTGAAAGATCTATAAAAAAAATAACAGATATTGATGGTATACCAAATCCTTTTCTTTGTTTTTGAAATAAGACTGACACTGAGAATGGAAACAGTCATGATTGAAAGTCTTCATCACAAATATTTTAGTGAATAAACTTTTTATATCTTCTTTAACAATGTTTAGCACACTGACTATGTGGTGACCCTAGTTTTTGTGTTGTTTGTATTCTGTCCCTTTGATGGATACCCGTCTTCATTTTTTGTATAAATGTACATTAAGCAAACTAATGTCATCTTTGAATTATCAACTGATTATCCCAAAATATTCTTAAACATCAAAATAGCTATCCAAACACCAATAATATTTGATCAGCAAGCATCTAAAATCCTTGTATTGTACTGACCAAAAACAGATTACTGTAAATTCAGAAATTAATGCGAGGTTTTTATTAATGGGAAAAATGCGACTGAGTTGTAAACGCAATAATTTTAACTCGCATTTTGAAATATTTTATATGAATGTAACAGGATTTTTCTCAATATCGTAAAAAATAAAATCGCATTTAAGTCTAAAATGACAAAATCGCAATAATAAATGCACGCAATAATTTCTGAATTTACAGTATCTAAATTATTTTCTGAATAATTTGCCTAAAATCTTTCTCCTAGTCTTTTTGGTGACTTATTACTGAATGACCTTAAGTGAACAATTATCTTATGATTTTACAGAGTTACCTACCCTATCTTTGAGTGACTTGACTAGAGAATTATATTGCTGATCTTTTTCCCCCTGTTGCTGAAGTAAAGATTCTCTTTCCTGCAGGAAATCTTTCTCTCTGTAAAAAAAAACAAGAAGTGAAATACAATGTGATATATATGCATACATGGGGGTGACCCAAATTTTAAAAGGAGAAATTTTTAGAAAGTTTCAAATCTATTTTTTGTTGCTGTTATTTAGTAATTCAATCATCATCATAACTCTATGTGCTATTCAGAACAGATTTTGCGCAAAATCACAACACATTTACATAATTTATAAGACAAATTGTCCAACTGGCTTGTGAGAATAGTCTAAGAGCAAATAATATTTTTCAATTTCCTTTTATTTCCTTAATAAGTTAAAAATGTTTATAATGTTTTACCTGGATTGATATTCTTTTATTAGCTTCTTAGCTTTATGATATTTCTTTTCTAGGGCTGTAAAGTCACCCTTCATTTTCTTCTCTAACGCAATGTACTGGCCTTGTGATCCCTCTAATAAATCCTGTAGAATTAAATACAAAGTTTGTAAAATGCTCTGACAAAAAAAACCACTAAAATACTAAACTAACCATACTTGTGATTTAATGTACATGTTAAATTGATGAAATTTCATAAGCTTTCCACATTACTCACTATAAGAATAAGGATATGTGGCATGATATGAGAAGACCCCATATTGTATAGTCAGCTCCAAAAGACCCTCACAAGTATACATCTGCATGGAAGTTGATATGACAAAGACTTCTATTGCTATTACGTCACAGTTTTGGCATTACAATTTAGTTGATACATTTTCTTCTTTTGATTAAAAAATTATAAAACTTCTAATTTACCAAAATGATTGCTTTTATAAAGAAATCTTTTTATTTCAAATAGTATAATAAATATGCATTTTCAAATTTTAACATTTTTTAATTAATAAACACTCAATCAATATACATCATCTTTACCTGATACTGATTGATCTCCTTTCTATTGGCCAACATCTTTTTCTCTAGTTCCCGTAATCTGTAGGCCATGTCTTCTGATTTCTTCTGGTACTCCTTCTTCTCATTCTGTACACTCTCTAACTGTATTAACTGTGAAACAACAATCGTTTTATATACAATTATACTTCTCTGTACCAAATTTTGGTTATACTTTTAGTTCTAGAATTTCTTTTATGTATGATTTCTAATATATTCATTCAATATTTTACATTTTTTGTGCAACATTTCTGACCATATCAAACCATTTTGCATTTTGTTTGTTGGTTGTAAGCAACACTTTCAATAATGTCAGCTAGTTTTCATTGGTAGAGATAGCTGGGGTTACTGTAGGGAACCTCATGCCTTCCAAAAGAAAAACTCACAGAAATTCATATTGCATCTTTAAAGTAGAAGGTGTAATCAGTTTCTACTAATTCATGCTGTTGATTACAGTAAATGAAGACAGACTATAGATATGTGCTTTTCTGACATCGGACTCTTGACTTTTCATATACTGAGTTTTACTGTGCTTATTGTTACTGTGGGTTTGTTTTTTCTACATTCCGTAGAGGTAGAGGGGAGGGTTGAGATCTCAAGAAACATGTAAAACCCCACTGCATTTTTGCTTTCATCCCAAGTCAGGAGCATCTGGTCTTTGTAAGTCTTGTATGATTTTTAATTTTAGTTTCTTGTGAATAATTTGGAGTCAAGTATGATGTCCATTACCACTGAACTAGTATACATATTTGTTAAGGGGACAGCTGAAGGACGCCCCCAGATGCAGGAGTTTCTCCATGCATTGAAGACCAACTGGTGGCCATCAGATGTTGTCTGCTTAAGGTCAGGTTGTTGTTTCTTTGACACATTCCCCATTTCCATTCTAAATTTTATTTGTTCATTTTTGAGGGCCGTACAGTGACATAGAGTTATTTATTTTTGTGTCATTTGGTCTCTTGTGTAGAGTTGTCTCATTGGCAATCATACCACATATTTCTTTTTTTTACTTAAGACTGCTTTGTAAATGAAGCTCCATGATATAGTGATAATTTTCAAAACTATACAAAGTCACAAGTTTGAATGATTAATCATGTGTTTGCTTGGTAATTTAAATATAAGTATAGTTTTACATACCTTGGCCTTCAATTTGGCTATTTCTGCTTCATTTACAGCATTCTTATACTGGGCCTGAAATAAAAAATCTTTTTTTAAAACTGTCAACTATTGTGTGCTTTATCTTAACAATAATACAAGATTTGGATATTTTTTATAATTAAGATATTATGAAAGGTTAAATGCAGTACTAAACAGATCATCACAAAATACAATGAACAAAATAGTTTAAAATAATAGGGCAAACATGTCAATTATAAATAGATTTTTTTGTAATGTAAAATTTTGACCTCTTACATGAAATTCTAGTTTAATTGAATTGATGAAAATAGTATGTAAACAATATCAACTCTCTTCACATTTTAGTCCATTAAATATATATGCTTAATTGCATTTGTTTGCACTATGTCAGGAACCTGATATTCAGTGGTTCATAAGTGTTTCCCATATATTCTGTTTTAATATAGATTATACCGTTTGTTTTCCTGTTTAAATGGTTTTACACTAGTAATTTTTGGGGCCCTTTATAACTTGCTGTTCTGTGTGACACAAGAATCTGTGTTGAAGAACATACTTTGACCATTAATGGTTAACTTTTCCTAATTTTTACTTGGATGGAGAGCTGTCTCATAGCACTCATACCACATTTTCTTATATTCTATATTATGGTTATTTAATTTTACTTTGAGTTTTGTATAGAAAGGCAGTAGTGCAATTGTTGGAAATATATACTTTCTTTTTTTCCAGATGTTACCTCCATCTAGATTTTCACATGTGTAAATTTTCCCTTTTCGTACCTCTTTTAATTTAACGAACATAGCCTGAGATTCCATATCAGGTGATACATCTTCACTGCTGCTTTCTGCAAGGTCAAATACTTCTACCACTGGTTTCCTGTCCTCGTCCGGTGACCCTACACTGTTATCATTACTGGAAGGTATTGACATTGGAGTTGCCTCCCCTGCAGCTATTTCCTCTGTGGTTTCCATGGTGCTGGAAACATCCTCCTCTTGCTGTACCATTTCTTCCTCTTCATCCTCATCGTCATATTCTTCATTGTGATTTGTGATTTCTAGTTGGTAATCTCCAGAACATTCATCCTGAAATAATTAAAAGCCTATGATTTTCAAATTTCTTACGTTACAAACCCCTAAATAGCTAACTCTGAATCCAAAATGATTACTTAACTATACATATGCTAATACCATGGCAGAAGTTGTATTTGGGTCAATGAGTTGCAACTTTACCACAAATTTTTTTTTTCTCTTTGTAACAACATTTGTCCCTTCATCTAATATAAGCATATGTTAAATCCATCAATATATTTACCCCTTTTTTTCTTGAAATCTGAAAGAATACCAAATACTTTATATTTCCTATTATTTTAATGAGCCTTTGTATGTTTTTGGATTGCCAATCTAAACCTTTACTTTAAATAATTTTCAAAATCCCTAATATGAGCCTCCGGAATCTGGTAAGTGATTGTCTTATGTAATATTTTAATGTTTTTGATATATTAGGAATTTGACAGATCTTTTATAATTCCTGTTTAATACATCCACACATTTTCTTTTAATCGTGGGCACCTGTCCATTGTAGAAAATTGTATTTTGACCTTGAGCTATGTATGACTATTTGTGTTACTTATGTTTATGTACTTCACATATTCATACTCATAATGTTTCTTACCGAATCATCTTCTACCTCCTCTTCATCTTCGTCATCATCGTCCAACTCTCTACCTGACTCAGACATGTGACGTTGATGGTCCCGTTCCATCACAGCATCTCTAGGTGTTATACTATCTTGTAGCTGTACTAATCTGTCATGTTCAAGTCTCTTCATTTCTTCTCTACGACGATCCTGTTCCAGTGACTGTTGTATGAGACGAGCTACTTCACTTTTACTCGGGTCTTTATCACGACCAATCATAAACCTAAAAAAGGGCAAATTAAATTGTATTTATCAACTTAAAACAAAAAAGCATACGTCATTACTACCTTTGTAAACACAGAACATGAATGATTAAAGAAAATGAGCATTCATCTGGTGAATTTCAAGAAGACAGCCGAACTTTTATAAACTATTATATATAGTATGGATTTTGGCTTATTGTTGAAGGCCTTTTTGTGACCTATATACATGCAGTGTCTCCATCCACATCATTTAGTCTCTGGTGGATAGTTTTCATTGCCTATCAGACCACATCTTAATAGTTTTATATCTAGTTTTTCCTGTTACAATTTCTTTGTAGGTGTGTGTGTTGTAAGGAATATAAACTTACTTGACTGTCCCTGTTGTATTTCTGAGTACAGAAGCAGCATAAGCCTGTGTAACACCCACCAAACTTTTACCATCCACTTCAATTATCTGATCATTAACCTGGATCCTGGAAAGAAAAATGAATAGGCAATTAAAATGTCTGGTTGATTGTGTTTAAAGTCCCTTTCAGCTATGTGATTATGGACTTTTCAATTGGATTTTCCTCTGAGTTCAGTATTTTGTGTTTTTACCTTTTTCAGTGTTAATGGATATATACCATTGAGCTCATAGTTCAAAGAGAAAAACACTGACATTCAGCAGAAAAAACTGGCAAATTTTGTGAATTCAGATTTGAGCAGGAATCAAACAAACAATGGAAGTAAGTGGTGCGAAATTCACAACATCAGACTAGAGACTACTGGTATTTAAAAACCCATACATCCTGTCCATCATTATGCCTGTTACTGCACCTTTTCTTCATAGAAAATCAAAAGATATATATTCCAGTAGATGCAAATCTCATCATGCATAAAGAATAAAGAAAACATTTGAAGAGACGGGAGAGTATATGTGTGGACAGATACATCATTTATACTGGTTTACTGTCTTACTGGTTTACTGTCTTACTGGATTTATCAATCATCTGCATATCACAGGGTTTATTGGTATCTTTGCAGTTTCCTCCTTGAAGTGAAACATGGTATGTTTAACTAGGTGTTAATTTAGAGAGGAAGATTTTATCAAGTTTATGAGATAGCAGTAAAAGATGGAAAAAGATTCTCCTTTTCACCTGTCTTTGAAGTTTCAAATTTCTAATTGCTGAAGTTATGTTTCTTATTAATCCACAAGGCCAAATAAAAGTTTGAGTGTGGTTCCTGCGTTACCCGTAACCGACCCTACTGTTTAGTCTTCATAAAAGCCTACCCTAAAGATTTTTTCGTCATTTCTTCATTAAGCGCTGTTAAAGTCATAATGTAGCTCTCATAGACTCGATGCAAAAAAATTAAATTAAAAAAACTATCTCTACGGTTACCTGCCCTAATATTTTTTTTAAAATGTAATTGGAACCACACATGCTTTTTTATTTGGCTTTAACAATTATTTATTTCTGATGACACAAGTCTACCGTACATGCCCTATTCTCATCTCGTAATTTTCCCCATCACCTATCAAAGATGTATTGCACTTTCTCTATTATTATTTTTACCTGCTCTATATAAAAGTCATTATTTACAAAGAAATGATATATTTTGTCTAACTGCCAGAACATTTCCCCAACACAAGGGATTGTTGATTGCTTCAATCAGTGAATGAAATTAAAGAAATTGTACAAATCTTCTTTGGAATCTACATTTAATGAGTAAACCTTCGTCTCTCACAGCTGGTGGATAATAACCAATTCATTAATCTTAATTCTCTACTGCCAACTTATATTGCTATCTATACTATGTTATCAGATGAAGGTGCAACACAAGCAAAACTAGACTTAATACAGGAAATGTTTCTCACTTTCAAATTAAAGATATTTTATTACAATTTATGACATTTAATGCATAATTTGTTGTGGTTTGTTTTATTGTGTTTCAGGTTGTGAGCTGTCTGAATATACAGTTGTGGATCCGGAACTTTTTTTTTATAAAAAAAGGGGGGGGGGGGGGGGGTCCTACTGACTGCCATAAAAGGGGAACCCTATCAATGCTTCGGTGATTCCCTATACATGCTATATAATCAAACAAAAATTCCCAACAAAAGGAGTGTTAATTTCTATTGTCAATACTGATATCTAGGATTCTTAGTCCATGCGTACATCAAATTCATTATTTATTTTAGAGATATGCTTTATATTATACTTTTGTAAGACTTAATCTGATTATCTTTGCAAAGGTAGATCTAAGTAAGGGAGGGTAGTACCCCCCCCCCCCCCCCCCCCCCTGTTAAAAATATGTTTGATTTGATAGGGAATCACTGAACACTGAAGCATACCTGGAGCGGGCCCTCACTTATGAACATTTCTGGATCTGCACTGCTAATGACCAGTTGGAATTATTTGTGTCATGATACATGTATTTTATTAATATTCTCTTTCCTTCTTAGGCCAAAAAGAGTATGAAACATGTTTCATCAATTAAATAATTACGGTTAACAAGTAATTTGGAAGAAAATAGTAATTCTTTTGTACCCTTTAACAACAGTTTACTGTGAAAACATTGTGTAATTACATATATTTGATTATTTTAGCACTGAATAACATGAATATAAGGAGTGCTAGCTAAAACAAAAGTTATATTTCACAGATATGTATATCTTTCATCATGCTGAAACAGACATTCAAAAACCATTTAACTTATGTAATGCCTCATGTGAAATATGCACTGAACAATTTACTTAATTATCACACATCTGAGGTGCCTCTAGGAAAGAACATTAAATGTTACCTCTTGTGTTTTGAATATTGGTATCTTGTATACTTTTACTCTTACATACTTGATAATTTTGGTTCACTGAGAGATCTAGAATTTCGTTAAGAGAGAGAAGGGACTATTTAAAAAAAAATGACTTAATGCCTTTTCAAAATTTACAGCAACAAGAATGTGCACCCATAAGGCAACATCCCAACTCACTCCTTATATTCACTACCTGTACAGTAACTGTCAAATCTTGGTAAAAACCCTAATTTAACATTATGGACTTCATAATGAACTTTTGAACTAAAGTTTTAAGTTGATGTGACCTCAAAGTACCCAAAACAAAAACTTAAACCTCCTTTCAACCAAAGCTTTAATTTTGATAAGAAACTAACAGACAAATGGATGGACAGACAGCCAACATAATGCCCCTCTAGACTACTATATATATTAGGCAGAAAATAACAATCCTATGTTTCTCATACACTTTTTGTAATTCAGGGGATGAAATCTAATTAAGTTTCTTTGAATTGATACATTAATTTTAAACCAATTCATTTTTTTTTTATATAGAACTAACTTTAACCTGTTCATTGAAAAGAGAACATGGTCTATCACTCATACACATCAAAACCAAACATAAACCCTTAAAGTACAAAGATAGGCATGACAGAAAAAAAATCAAGAAAACATGATGAAGACATAAGAAATAGTTAATACATCAGTCCCCTTTTTATACAACAAAATTAAGAACTTACCTAAAAAAAATTATGTAATACTCTGTTATATCAATGTTCCAACTTGCAGTTGATTTTTTTTTATCCAATTGTGCAATTTCAGCAGTTATAATCTATCAAACAACAGATATATAAACTACAATCCCTTAGAATGCAATGCAATCATATGCTGCTGCAAGTAAGGGGAGCTAAATCAACAAACACATAATCTGCCTTCCAAAAGATATTAATTATGTATCAAACCTAAGGAATTGTTAGTACAGCTACTACTATAATAAACATGTCTTTTTTTATATAATAACACAATATACAACTTTGTTTACATGGCACATCCATTTACAGGTTACATGCACCATGCATGAGGCTCGTAAAGGGGAAATCTAGTGCATAATTGTCATTGTACAATTGTTCATTTGTGGATTTTCCATAACAATTGAAATCTAATTTTTTTTTTACAGCAATTGACCTTCTCGAAAAAACAGGTTTAACATATATAGAATATAATATCCAAAGGACAAAAATTCCTTATGTTCATGGTATTATATTAACTTTAGGTACAGGAAAGCCTCTAAGACAATGAATTTGGGATCTGAGAGGCTATGCTTCAGCTCTAGTCTTGAACATGCATAAACTATTTGTGACTGAACATTAAGAAAATACCAATCAAGGTAAGCTAGGCTTGGCTATGGTTCACCTCTTGTCCAGAACATGCATGAACTATTTGTCACTGGACATTAAGCAAATGATCATCAAGCTATACTTTGCTATTTCAAGCATGGTCTAATGATGAGGGATTGATATATCATATATCTTTAAACTTGTCAGAATCACTAAGGAAATAAACATCACAATCACTAGTTTTTCTCTACTATCTGCCAAGATGTCTGATTTGACAATATCCTTGTGTACATATAAAGAAGATGTGGTATGATTGCCAATGAGACAACTGTCCACAAGAGACCAAAATGACACAGACATTAACAACTATAGGTCATTGTATGGCCTTCAACAATGAGCACAGCCCATACTGCATAGTCAGTTATAAAAGGCCCCGATAAAACAATGTTAAAGCATTCAAACGAGAAAACAAATGGCCATATTTAAAAAAAAAAAAAAAAAAAAAAAATGCATGCTTCTTTGCTTAATTTCTTAGAGAAAACCATTTCTTTTAATAAATTTTTACAAAAGCAAGTCTTTAGATCACACAGTACAATATTTCCCTAGAATTTTGTTAAGAGAGGATGGGATTTATGAATGTGATAGATACTTGCTTGATATAGCAATAGGGACTTCAAAATCTAATATAAGCATAGACTCACAAATGATGTACAGAGTACCCACCATGCACAAAACATCTAGAGTAGCACCATTACTTACTAGACTGACTATGACTGGATGTCTTACTCAATGACACCTCACAAAAGTGATAAGTTTACACTTTTCAACCAGATGCTCCGCAGGGCGTAGCTTTATACAACCACAGAGGTTGAACCCTGAACGGTTGGGGCAAGTATGGACATAACATTCAAGCTGGATTCAGCTCTAAATTTGGATTGTGATTAAATAGTTGACACAGCATAGGTTTCTGACACAGAATGAATGTGTTCTAATGAAATTAAAATTTTTGTTTTCTCTTAGAGCAATTCACTATGCTGTTGAATATTATTCCTCTCAAAAAAATGTTTGAAGAAATTTTCTTTTTATTTATGAAATTTCAAATGAGAAAATTGAACCCAATTTTTTTAATCACATCCCCCTTACCCTTATTCCAAAACTAATCTCAATTTAAATTTCTAATGGAGTTTGCAACAATTACTACTCATTTAAATATATCATAAAATATTAAGATGTAAAAAAACTGCTTGTTATCACTGAATGGTAAAGATTATTTTAATTTATCAGTTGGTAGTAAAAAGTGAATATACATTGTATATTGTATATATAACAAAGATTTAAGTTGATTCTGGACAAAGAAAGATAACTCCAAATATAAAAAATTCTTACAATTAGATATTTCTTGCTTACTATTCTGGACAAAGAAAGATAACTCTAATTAAAAACAAAATTGCGATTTCACAATATTTTGCAATAAGATATTTCTTGCCATTGCGCAATACTGTGCAATTGAAAAGACTTGCTATTGCACAAAACTTAATATAATAATTTTAGATCCTGATTTGGACCAACTTGGAAACTGGGCCCATAATCAAAAATCTAAGTACATGTTTGGATTCAGCATATCAAAGAACCCCAAGATTTCAATTTTTGTTAAAATCAAACTAAGTTTAATTTTGGACCCTTTGGACTTTAATGTAGACCAATTTGAAAACAAGACCAAAAATGAGGAATCTACATACACAGTTAGATTTGGCATATCAAAGAACCCCATTTATTCAATTTTTGATGAAATCAAACGAAGTTTAATTTTGGACCCTTTGGACCTTAATGTAGACCAATTTGAAAACGGGACCAAAAGTTAAAAATCTACATACACAGTTAGATTTGGCATATCAAAGAACCCCAATTATTCAATTTTGATGAAATCAAACAAAGTTTAATTTTGGACCCTTTGGGCCCCTTATTCCTAAACTGTTGGGACCAAGACTCCCAAAATCATTACCAACCTTCCTTTTATGGTCATAAACCTTGTGTTTGAATTTCATAGATTTCTATTAACTTAAACTAAAGTTATAGTGCGAAAACCAAGAAAATGCTTATTTGGGCCCTTTTTTGGCCCCTAATTCCTACACTGTTGAAACCAAAACTCCCAAAATCAATCCCAACCTTTCTTTTGTGGTCATAAACCTTGTGTCAAAATTTCATAGATTTCTATTAACTTAAACTAAAGTTATAGTGCGAAAACCAAGAAAATGCTTATTTGGGCCCTTTTTGGCCCCTAATTCCTAAAATGTTGGGACCAAAACTCCCAAAACCAATACCAACCTTCCTTTTGTGGTCATAAACCTTGAAATAAAATTTTATAGATTTATATTCACTTTTACTAAAGTTAGAGTGCGAAAACTAAAAGTATTTGGACGACGACGCCAACGTGATAGCAATATACGACGAAATTTTTCAAAATTTGCGGTCGTATAATTATACGACCGCAGAGGTTGTACCCTGAACGGTTGGGGCAAGTATGGACATAACATTCAAGCTGGATTCAGCTCTAAATTTGGATTGTGATTAAATAGTTGACACAGCATAGGTTTCTGACACAGAACGAATGTGTTCTAATGAAATTAAAATTTTTGTTTTCTCTTAGAGCAATTCACTATGCTGTTGAATATTATTCCTCTCAAAAAAATGTTTGAAGAAATTTTCTTTTTATTTATGAAATTTCAAATGAGAAAATTGAACCAATTTTTTTAATCACATCCCCCTTTCCCTTATTCCAAAACTAATCTCAATTAAAATTTCTAATTGAGTTTGCAACAATTACTACTCATTTAAATACATCATAAAATATTAAGATGTAAAAAAACTGCTTTTTATCACTGAATGGTAAAGATTATTTTAATTTATCAGTTGGTAGTAAAAAGTGAATATACATTGTATATTGTATATATAACAAAGATTTAAGTTGATTCTGGACAAAGAAAGATAACTCCAAATATAAAAAATTCTTACAATTAGATATTTCTTGCTTACTATTCTGGACAAAGAAAGATAACTCTAATTAAAAACAAAATTGCGATTTCACAATATTTTGCAATAAGATATTTCTTGCCATTGCGCAATACTGTGCAATTGAAAAGACTTGCTATTGCACAAAACTTAATATAATAATTTTAGATCCTGATTTGGACCAACTTGAAAACTGGGCCGATAATCAAGAATCTAAGTACATTTTTAGATTCAGCATATCAAAGAACCCAAAAGATTAATTTTTTGTCAAAATCAAACGAAGTTTAATTTTGGACCCTTTGGACCTTAATGTAGGCCAATTTGAAAACGGGACCAAAAGTTAAAAATCTACATACACAGTTAGATTCGGCATATCAAAGAACCCCAATTATTCAATTTTGATGAAATCAAACAAAGTTTAATTTTGGACCCTTTGGGCCCCTTATTCCTAAACTGTTGGGACCAAAACTCCCAAAATCATTACCAACCTTCCTTTTATGGTCATAAACCTTGTGTTTGAATTTCATAGATTTCTATTTACTTATACTAAAGTTATGGTGCAAAAACCAAGAAAAATGCTTATTTGGGTCCCTTTTTGGCCCCTAATTCCTAAACTGTTGGGACCTAAACTCCCAAAATCAATACCAACCTTCCTTTTGTGGTCATAAACATTGTGTTTAAATTTCATTATTTTCTATTTACTTAAACTAAAGTTATTGTGCGAAAACCAAGAATAATGCTTATTTGGGCCCTTTTTTGGCCCCTAATTCCTACACTGTTGAAACCAAAACTCCCAAAATCAATCCCAACCTTTCTTTTGTGGTCATAAACCTTGTGTCAAAATTTCATAGATTTCTATTAACTTAAACTAAAGTTATAGTGCGAAAACCAAGAAAATGCTTATTTGGGCCCTTTTTGGCCCCTAATTCCTAAAATGTTGGGACCAAAACTCCCAAAACCAATACCAACCTTCCTTTTGTGGTCATAAACCTTGAAATAAAATTTTATAGATTTATATTCACTTTTACTAAAGTTAGAGTGCGAAAACTAAAAGTATTCGGACGACGACGACGACGACGCCAACGTGATAGCAATATATAGCAGTATAAAAATAGTTAATCCTTTCAGTGCCTAAATAACATTTATTTAATCTAGCAGCAACAGATAATTTGAGGTTCAAATGAGGTCAAAGACATTTTCATCCAATCCTAATCTTTTATCATAACAACAGGTGATTTCTGTTTCATTAGAGATGATCAACCAGGTCCTCTACACCTTAGCAACTTTATAGAGTTCACGTTTTATTTGTAAAATTTTGATAGAAATCTGATTTTCTGAAATTGTACAATTAAGAAGGATGTCTAAAATTGCATTGAAAAAACAAGAATGTGTCCATAGTACACGGATGCCCAACTTGCACTATCATTTTCTATGTTCAGTGGATTGTGAATTTGGATAGTAACTCATTCTTGGAATTGAAATTAGAAAGATCAGTTCACAGGGAACATTTGTAATAAGTTACTTTGTTCGGACTTCTACTTCATCAAGAACTACCTTGACCAAAAACTTTAACCTGAAGTGGAATAGACTGATGAACAAACTGATGAATGAATGTATCCACAGACCAGAAAGCATAATGTCCCTCTACTATCCCTAACTACTGTAAACCAACTTATTTTCGCAGATACTTTATTTCGCGTTTTACCCTTTCTTGACCACTTCGCGGCTATTTAATTTCGCTATTATCTGATTTACTTGATGAAGTTTATTAAGGAAAGATCAAAGATTGACATATTCGCGTCGATTTATATTCGAGTTATTTTTCTACTCGCGAAAGTCATGAAAATAAATGGCTCCCGTAAATATGTTGGTTTACAGTATCCTTTTAAATGTCCATGATTGAGCTGTCAGGAACATTCTTATTCTAAAGTGTCACATACATGTATCAAAATAGTGGATATTAATCTAAAATTTGTAACTTTATGAAGTAAAAAAATAAATAAAAATATTTAAAAAACACAAAAATGTCATTAAAATGCTACAGGCAGATATATGTATATGCACACAAAAATGTCAACATTCCAAAAATGTTTTTAGCACATTTATTAAAATTAAATATAATTTATTATCACTTATCTTTATAAATGCTTATATTATATCTTTTATACATAAGTTGTGAATTTACATACTATATCTACACTTCCTTAAGTGTAAAACTATGTCCTAAGAGAATACCTGAGATATTTACACCTGTCGTAATATCAAAAACATCAATTTAACACATGTCTGAGGTATAACTCAATGACCTAGATCTTGACCTCAAGAAAGCTTTGTAAAACTATGTCCTAAGAGAATACCCAACATATTTACACCTGTCGTAGGATCAAACACATCAATTTTACACATGTCTTATGTGTAACTCAATGACCTAAATCTCGACCTCAACAAAGCTTTGTAAAACTATGTCCTAAGAGAATACCAGAGATATTTACACCTGTAGTATTATCAAACACATAAATTTTACACATGTCTTAAAAGTGTAACTCAATAACCTAGATCTCACCCTCAACAAAGCTCCTTAGAGAACCCGAGATATTTACACCTGTCGTAGTATTAAACACATCAATTTTACACATGTCTTAGGTTTAACTCAATGACCTAGATCTCACCCTCAACAAAGCTCCTTAGAGAATACCCGAGATATTTACACCTGTCGTAGTATTAAACACATCAATTTTACACATGTCTTAGGTTTAACTCAATGACCTAGATCTCACCCTCAACAAAGCTCCTTAGAGAATACCCGAGATATTTACACCTGTCGTAGTATTAAACACATCAATTTTACACATGCCTTAGGTTTAACTCAATGACCTAGATCTCACCCTCAACAAAGCTCCTTAGGGAATACCCGAGATATTTACACCTGTCATAGTATTAAACACATCAATTTTACACATGTCTTAGGTTTAACTCAATGACCTAGATCTCACCCTCAACAAAGCTCCTTAGAGAATACCCGAGATATTTACACCTGTCGTAGTATTAAACACATCAATTTACACATGTCTTAGGTTTAACTCAATGACCTAGATCTCACCCTCAACAAAGCTCCTTAGAGAATACCCGAGATATTTACACCTGTCGTAGTATTAAACACATCAATTTTATACATGTCTTAGGTGTAACTTAATGACCTAAATTCTGACCTCAACAAAGCTTTGAATTACAGAATCCAACCCCCATCTGGCTTATTTGAGTCAATAAAACTTTTGAAGTTAAGAACTATAAATTAGTTGCTACATATATCAAACACACTTATCAAGATTATTTGATGATAAAAAGATTTAAGAGAGGATAAATACTGCAGAGAATTTAATTTATATGTTACAGACTTCAACATATTTCAATAAAGTTTATTTAATGGTTTTTCACATAAAAAACATAAAACAGCTGATAAATGAATGTGCACTCGACAATAAATCTCATAAAATAAGGAAAATAAATAAATTTAAATGCATAGTTGAAACATAAAATTGAGAATGGAAATGGGGAATGTGTCAAAGAGACAACAACCCGACCAAAATAAAAAAAACACAACAGCAGAAGGTCACCAACAGGTCTTCAATGTAGCGAGAAATTCCCGCACCCGAAGGCGTCCTTCAGCTGGCCCCTAAACAAATATATACTAGTTCAGTGATAATGAACGCCATACTAATTTCCAAATTGTACACAAGAAACTAAAATTTAAATAATACAAGACTAACAAAGGCCAGAGGCTCCTGACTTGGGACAGGCGCAAAAATGCGGCGGGGTTAAACATGTTTGTGAGATCTCAACCCTCCCCCTATACCTCTAACCAGTGTAGAAAAGTAAAAGCATAACAATACGCACATTAAAATTCAGTTCAAGAGAAGTCCGAGTCTGATGTCAGAAGATGTAACCAAAGAAAATAAACAAAATGACAATAATACATAAATAACAACAGACTACTAGCAGTTAACTGACATGCCAGCTCCAGACTTCAATTAAACTGACTGAAAGATTATGATTTCATCATATGAACATCAGGCACAATCCTTCCCGTAAGGGGTTTAGTATCATACCATCATAACATATATGAGAAGAACATAACCCGTGTCATGCCAACAACTGTTTTTAGAATAAATGTGTTTAGTTCCGACGCAAAGACCTTATCAGTGACTCAATATTAACTCCAAAATATGCAATCTTTAATGACTTGACAACAGTATCGTAATTATATCCCTTCTTAATAAGTCTATTCAAAGGTTCTGAAAAAGTAGAGATCAGTTCATTTATAACTTTTTTGATTTTCAATTTAATAAAAAGTGTTTACATTGTGTAGTTTTAGTGGTACACATTAATGTATTACCTGCATTGGATTTTCAATTTACTGAGAAGTGTTGAGGCTGTACATTGTGTAGGTTAAGTGGTATACATCATACCCGTAGCCAGGAGGAGTTTTGACGACCCCCCCCTTGAAAACAAATAAGCACTGTTAAAGTCAACATTCTGGTCGAACTGTGACTGTTAAAGAAAAGTTTGTGAGTCCAAATAAACCCTCCCCCCCTTTGAAAATTCCTGACTACAGGCCTGTACATTAATATATTAGCTGCGTCAGATGAAAATCAACCTTCTGCAAATGCAAATTAACATGTACGTGTATTAGACTTGAATTGGTTTTGATGAAGTTTGGTCTGTTTTGTATTGTTTTTGATAACAACTCAATTTTCAAACAGTTATAGACTTTTTGTAGAGATTTTTCCATATAGGAGGTGGATAAAAACAACATCAGAGGTTATCTAAACTAACCTTCCATCCTTTTGTGCTGCCCCTCCTTCTGTTAAGGTTTTAATGAAAATCCCTAATTTTTCTACACCAGAATCAGCTCCAACTCCCATTCCAATAATACTAAGGCCAAGGCCCTCTGGACCTGAAAAATCAAACAACTGATAACTCTGAAATCTGAATATTGATTCTTAATTTCATTATCAACAAGAACTCTTCATGTAGCATTATTAGACTTATCTAACTTTGGCTAGTTTAAATATCACTGTTTTTCGCCATGGTTTAAATTGCTCTTATATATTTTATTTTTTCTATTAATTTCTAAGAACAAATTCAAAACTGGTGTTGCATTATGGGAAGACTACTTTTTCAGAGATCTGACTGAACCATCTTTATAAGGACATAGAGACAGAATATAATTAACAAGGAAGTTATAATTTTTGAATTAAGGTCTCAGACTTTAAATGTGATGTCCAAGTTCATCAATCATTGGAATAATGTGACAATTTTCAAATATAGGTAGAGCTGATATGTTTTATCTCTGACAATGGTTCACAATTTTCAAATGTTTACATTCTTTTTAAGAATTAACAACTTCTACTGTATGAAATGCATATTGGCTTGGCTAAAATCAAAACAAACAATTTGTAAAAATTTCAGTGAAAAGAGTTTCATATATTTGCCAACTCAGTTGCAACTGTACAAAGTTCTGCATTTTTTTTTACATTTTACAACAGTTTGAAACCATATCAAATTAAATACTGACCCTTCATAAGGTCAACAGGGAATACATCCATCTTTTCCACCCTCTTTTCCAGTTCATATTCCGCAGAAGCTGCCACAGGATCTACATCTTCGTTTCTCCTGTCGTATTCCTCTGTGGAAAACGTTGGAAATACCTGGAAATTAGGGGTAAATAATTGTACAGACATTTCTATCGTCATTTTAACATGTAGCTTTGAACTGATAAAAACATGCAATTAGGTTAATTTTATTTTCAGCTTCCTTGATATAAACAATATAATATAAGTATTACTTCCTTTACGTATCAGTTAAATTCCAATGTAACCAATTAAAAAAAATCTTTGATTTATCTCCCTTTGGTTGACAAATTAATGACAAACAGTTGACATAAAAATATATTTGATGATCTCCAAAATCAATAGGCCAAATTTTCAACAGAGACCAGATTTTTCCTTTTGGACTTTCATGCATAGGTTTTGAAATCTACACAATTCACACTTACTTATTAATCAATGGGTTACGAAATTGCAAATATTTTTTGTGTTTGTTGTATTGTTTTAAACAAAAGATTGTGACCCAACTCTTGTGAAATGAAACCTTTAAATGCTAAAAATCTATAAGCTAATTGACCTTTAGTTTATTTTTTTATAGGGTCCATCACTTGGCTTACTTTCATGATTTGACAGTTTTTTTGGGCAAGCTTTATATGTGGATACCATAATCAGACCTATATATATATATATATACATGTATGGTAAAATCATGTTTGTGGATTTTTCTTGTGTTGTTCAAGATTCAAAATAAAATCAATGGAAATTTAAATTTAAAAGAATTTAAATATGAGATTTTGATAAGAATATGTATCCTAGAAATTTGTTACCACTCCAATAAGTACTAATACTTAAGTGGTACCCCTTAATCATGGATTTCATTGGTAAAAAATAAGTGTTCTACAAAACACAATCGGATGTTCATATAATTCAAATAGCCAGTGGCGGATCAAAAACTTTTCCTAAGGAGGGCCCGCTCCAGTCATGCTTCAATGATTTCCTATATAATCAACCAAATTTTTCCCACGAAAGGGGGGGCCCCCCCCTTGGATCCGCCTATGATAGCAGCACTTACCCTAATGGGTTGTTTACTAAATTTGATTCTAGTGGCTGGATGGAAGAAGCAATCCTCCAAATCTGAATCATCACTGCTACTAATACCAGATATTTCTAAATAATCTATTATTTCATCTTTATCATAATCTGAAAGAATAAAATATATGAAATATTAAATAAATCAATATAAGCGTATCTTGAATTCTGTCCAGTAAAATTGGAGGATAAATGTGGATTATTTATTTAGGATACTATTTTTTGGGGTAGAAAAATTAGCTTTTTCATTATGTTTAGTGTAATACAATGAACATTCATGTAAATAAGTTTCCTTTACCCACGAGAATTTGCATCCCCTAAATAATACTAAATCCCCCAGTATATCATTATAGTGTTAAATAAATGTTGTCATAAATTTTAATAAATCATATAAATCATGATATGAAATTTCAACAGAAATTAATTGAGACATTTTCAATAGCATTAGGATTTTTCTTGTATGGCGGTTGGTAAAATGAGGGTCAGTATGATAAAAAGAAATCCAGATTTAATTTTGGCCTTTCATTATTATGCCAAAATGGCAGCAAGAGCTTGACAAATTAAACAGATGTTTTTCTAAGTTGATATTTCTTATGCTGTTATGTTTTTGTCTCATTTATGTACATATGTCCTCCGTCTAATTCATACTGTAGCTATCTATCCCTGTCAAAAGGATGTCAATAGGAACAGCTATTTGGCACTTACAATTGTTTCATGCTTAATTACTGTTATATGACATACAGATCCAAAAACCCAGAGATGTTTAGATAACCAATTATTTACAATACCAGAAGAGGAAACTTATGTTGACAGCTTATACATACAATAATACCAGAAGTAGAAACATTTGTTGACAGTTTAGAGATCTATCTATACAATAACACATCTGTAGATATTTTCATAAGGCCAAATAAAAAAGTATGTGTGTTTACTGTACACCTACCTACCCTAATTTGTATCCCCTACCCCAAACATTTTTGATTGAGCAATGTTGAAGTCACAATGTTGCTCCCATAGACTCAATGTAAAAAAATATCCCTACCAACCTATCCTGTCTTTTTTCATCATGTGACAGTAAACACATATACTTTTTTTGTTTGGCCTAATCAAAGTCAACATTATGTTTATGTATGTTACTCAATCAGAACAAAATCAGCTGTTTTCTTTATCTTTTTCTGTAATTGTTTCTTGTTTCAAAGAGTGCAAGTCAATATGAATAAAAAGAGAACCCTTCAAGCATGCACACATTTCTGACATTAACATAAGCATGATAAGTCTTCAACAATAGATAAATGTCTAAATACAATATGTGAAGTTCTAAAGCACGGGGTATTACTCTAGAAAAAAGTGCAAATCGTTTTGATTTCATAAAAGAAAAATATAAAATGAATAAACACATGAAAGATATTATGCAAGAAAACTATAAAAAGCTGTTCTTTAAAAAATTAAATTCTTTAACAGAAAATAATAAATTATTTATCTATAGTAAAATCAAAAAGAAGTACGAAACTGAGCCTTATTTACTTAAAGAGAATAACTTTGAAATAAGGAAAAAATTTACTAAATTAAGGGTAAGTGACCATATTTTGGAAATTGAAAGGGGTAGATACAAAAATATAAAAAGGGAAGAACGTTTATGTCAACATTGTTGTCTAAATAAAATAGATGATGAAGAACATTTTTTATTTACATGTATTAAAAATAAAGATTTGAGACTTGAATTTTTGCAGAAAGTTAGAAATACCTATTATGATATAGATAATATGGATAATGTGGATAAATTGGTTTTATGTCTTTCGTGTCCGTCAATTATGCAGTATACGGCTCCATTTGTTAAAAAGTCATGGTCACTGAGGAGAGTGGACTCAACAACTGCATGATAATACTTATATGTATATAATGTTTGTTCTTTTGTTGTTATTTTTGTATGATGTATTGTGTTCATTTATATATGCCTTCAACCCCATTGGGGTATAAATGTGCATTTATTCAATAAACAATAAAGTTAAACAGACTTATCTATTTGTTACAGCATCTAGAGAAACAAAATTTTTGAAGTCTTGCAAAAATAACTTGTTTCCTGTTATCCTTTTATATAACAATAATGCACATGGCGTAATGTTTCTAAAACATATAATCTCACATGACAGATTTTTTTTTTCAGTCAACATTGTTTTTAGAGTTGTCTCATTGGCAATCATACAACCTCTTCTAATTTTTATATGAACAAACGTACCAGAGGCCTAGGCCAATGACTAGCTAGATAACACAGGGGCAGATCCAGCCATTTTCAGGTAGCGGGGTTCCCAGCTTAGGATAAAGGAAGGGGGTTAATTCAATCATATGTCCACATTCAAATGCATTAACCAGAGGCCCAATGACGATCTAGGTAATACAGGGGCAGATCCAATCATATGTCCACATTCAAAAGCATTAATCGTCCCAAAAAAGTTTTTTTTCAAAAACAGAGCCACGTCCCTTCCCCCCTGGATCCGCCCCTGTAATAATTTAACAGGAAAGACAATGACAGAATTATATATTATGAAATTACCTGCTATATCTGTTGTATCGTTGAGTACAGTGTCTGGTTCCTCATGTCCATCTCCTGCTTCTCTTGGTGGGATCTCTTCTGTCAGAACAGGACTGGTTTCCTCCTTAACTTTATCTTCTACATAAACAGCAGCTCGACTTCTACAGATAAAAAGTTAAACAGCTGTCAAATATCATATCTATAATTTATTCTTTGGGAGTATCAAGTATCAATACACAACTGTTAAGTTTCATATCATATCTATAATTAATTCTGCAGGTATATGTTAAAGTCAGCTGGTTAAAATACTAACTGCACAAGTTATCAGTTGACATTCCCGAGCTGTCTGAAAAGAACATTATGTTGCTTAAGTCCAGCAACTCACTTTTTTGGGAAATAAATTGCTCACAATCATTTTAGTATAACTTATTTTATTTCATGATCATTTGAGTGAGAATTTCAAAGAGCCCAGGTCATTTAGTGGATAGTTGTCTCATGCTGCAAGCATACTACATTTCCCTAGATTATTATATAATCATGTCCTACAAAACATACATAGAACAAAATTGGTGGAGATAAAATCATAGTATCATAAAAGTCTGAAATGCATGGAATATTTTTGATTTTGTAAAGAACTACATGTATAAGCTTTATATTACAATGTATTATGACTTACAAAACATGTACCATTCATATGTTTGGAGATGAAATTTAAAATTCCTAAAAATATGAATGGCATGGTATACCTATGATTTTTCCCATAAATATCATATCATAAAACTGATGAAGAAACTGCATAGACCTACATCACTGATTAAATACTTTTTAATTTAACTCAGTTAATCTACATCCTGCTGAAATAAACATCTAAAAATCTATTTCAGCGTCTTTTTCTAAGGTATAAGTTTTTTTAATTCTCTAACCTTTATTAGATGTAAAATTAATGGCATTCACTCATTGCCTGGGGCAAGTAAGTAACCATCTGGCAATTGTATTATATATTTGTTAGAAAAAACAAGTTTGAACTGCCTCACTTATTTTACATCTGTGATCTGATGCGCATCTTCATGAAATTGATGTACGTTATTTTAATTATCTGCATGTGAATGTGCATCTGCTGCACCTTATTTTCAAAATTTAAGAATGCTATATGCGTAATATTGATTTGAAGAATACCACAACATTTCACTGAAGATTTTTCAAGCTTTTGTCTGAGATTAGAAAGATTTCATTATTTTATTTAATATGAAAATCTTATAGTGTACTTTTAAAAACCATACTGGTAGCTTATTTAGTTTCCAAGAAAATGTTAACCAATTTCAATTTCTTTTTTCATTTTCCCCACATATCCTTTTGCTTGGAAGGCTATCCTCTAGACAGACTCATAACATATTCCATTCCCTCACCCCTTATCACCTCTCATTTTTTCAAAAGAATTCCCTATTTTTTTCTTCAATTTCCCCAAAAAATTATCTGCTTTAGAGTGAATCTCTCTATTTTACTGACTCCCCCTCCCCTTCACCCCTCCTTATGTAATTAGCCTCACCTAATTTCCACAATCAATACAAGCACATAACTATACATATATATGTGTTCAGGTTAATATGACCCAACAAATGACTTCAATAACAGATGTTGCATTGCAGTTATAACTTATATTATCTTTATTGGTTTTCAGATGCATCTTTTTATCTTTAAATCAATTTAAGGAGATATTAATATGTGTGTGGCTGGCACATGTTTCACAACAATCATAATGTAAGATTGAATGAATGAATCATTGAATGACTTATTGTTTGACTAATTGACTGGATGATTTGGTAATTGATTAATAATTAATATCAGTCATCAACTATTGTTGATTCATTATTATTCTTGGGATACCTATATCCAGTAATGGTAATTTCACAGGTAAAGGTGGAGCATGAATTTCAATTTTCAACTTCACAGGTACAGGTGGACCACGAATTTCAATTTTCAACTTCACATGTAAAGGTGAACCATGAATTTCAATTTTCAACGAAATCCACATTTTCTATCTATAGGCTTGTATGCAGATTTTTGAGAAACAAAAAAATCAAATATCTATAAAGTTCAAAGTGTTCAAAGTAAATATTCAATATCATATTCAATTTTAACCATGTATATTAAAAGATGTATACATGTAAATATTAATATAAGCTTTGACAAATAAAAAAAATACAAACATGACAAAGGAAGCTTTATTTCAGCACTCAAAATAATGTATATATATCAAATGATAAGAAATCTATAAAAACAAGAGATAGTAAAATTGAGAATGGAAATGGGGAATGTGTCAAAGAGACAACAACCCCACCATAGAAAAAACAACGGCAGAAGGTCACCAACAGGTCTTCAATGTAGCAAGAAATTTCCAAATTGTACACAAGAAACTAAAATTAAAATAATACAAGACTAACAAAGGCCAGAGGCTCCTGACTTGGGACAGGCGCAAAAATGTGGCGGGGTTAAACATGTTTGTGAGATCTCAACCCTCTCTGTATACCTCTAGCCAAAGTAGAAAAGTAAAGCATAACAATAGCATGTATGATATATATACACAATTGTAGAAAGTGATGACAGACACTAAGACTATGAGAGAGTAATAACTTGAGGGCTCACACCAAAAGTCAAAATCGGGTAACTTTCATATCATTCAAAACTCTTTGAAAGCTTACATACTACTTTTAAAAATCTATATCAAATCCAGTTTGTAAACAGAAATGGCCTGGGTTTATACTCCCAAAAGTTTTACTAAAGGCATTGCTTTTTCCACATTTTTAAATCCAATTTGAAAAGACTTTACAATTCTGTCATGTGACCAAGAAATTAAAAAGTAAATGTTGATGGATTTGATTTTCGTCTTCATCATGTCTTTTGATTAAAAATATGTTGGTTTTAAAAATATTCCTTACCATACCCATAGCCAGGGGGGTTTCAGACGAACCCCCCCCCCCCCCCCCCCCCTTGAAAACAAATAAGCACTGTTGAAGTCAATGTTCTCTGTTCGAATTGTGACTGTTAAAGTCGAGTTTGTGAGTCCAACCAACCCCCCCCCCCCCCTCCCTTGGAAATTCCTGGCTACAGGCCTGCTTACTGATTGTTTAAAACCTTGGTCTAAAAAATATGGCCAAATTCTGTCTTAAACAAATGCATTGCTACTAAAATTCAAAAGATTTTTTCATTTTGTTTAAAAAAACTGTCATCAAGTTTATAAATAATTTTTAAGATAATGAAATATTGGCATTCTCCAAATGAATGTATTTAAATCCTAAATAAGCCACAATTCAGAAACTAATCATACATGATACAAGACCCATTAAAACCAACAAGATAGTTCCAAGTAAAAGTACAATTTAACTAGACCTCAGATTGCTATATAATTTACCTAGAACACACAAATTTCAAGTACAATTTACCTTAGAATACAATTCCAATTACAGGTACAAATTCCAAAGATTCAAATTTTATTTAATGTCAGCATGCTCAGAAACACTTAGTGTACAAGAGGACAATTTCATACATGTACAATTTACCTAGAAGACAATTCCACATTTAATATACAATTTACCTGTTTTAAAGAATCCATTCACATAATTCCAAAGTCACCTACCTGACAACTTCTATAAAATCCTTTCTCAGTAAAAATACCATACTGTAAAGTTTCTCATAAATAGTGAGAAGGAATTGACATCCGAAACAAACATCCTACACCACTTAATAACATAGGCAAAATTCTCCTGTGCCAATTAGTTCTCTATTTATTATATATAGAAATATATATGAGGTGAAAGTCAGGTACAATTCCAAAGACGTCTTGAAAACTATCCAAACTACTTATATATAACCAAATTTATTGTTTAGACTGATATGATGAGATGGACTGTAGAATTTTGTAGAAGTTTTGAATACCATCCAAAAAGTTCAAAAATAATGCACTAGCGGTATGTAAAAACAACAAAAACTTATATTCCAAAACTACATGTACATCTATGTAAACTTTATAAGTCTTCACAAAGTTGTTCAAAATATACTCTGATTCCTTTCAGATCCAGCGGTATATATGTTAAACAACAAAAAACAATATTCCAAAACTTATGTGAACTATTTTCAAGTCTTTACAAAGTTATTCAAAATATAACTTAAATCCTCCAATTCCTTTTCCCTGATCCAAATCAGACTATGAATTACGCAGATACTATAAGCAGTGAGTACATTCTAATAATGGGAACTCGAAACTTTCAATGCATGTATTTATCATTACAAACATCCACAAGTTTTTACATAGTAAATCGGTGATCTGCACAATATAGATACAGCTAATTAGCTAAAATCAAACAAGAGTAATACCACAATTAACTAACTCAATACACACAGGCACATCAATGTTCCTCTACACTGAGACAAAAGAACTGAATAGTTAATCCCTTTAGCAAACTTCAAAGTAAGTCGAAATTGATATAAAACTTTCAATTAGACTTTGATGTTATCTAACAAACAAATAAATTGTTTCTCTTGTACATGTTGTTTTGTAAATAGAATGACCACGATATATAAACAAGTCCAAGTTTAATAATGAGGTTATTCACATCCAGTTTTAGCCTCCGCCAAAATTTTAATTGGCCTTCCCTCAAGGTGCAAATTCTTAGGAAAAACAAATGTAATTTTTACAGTGTGAATGACTCACTAAAAATGCCATTTTAGGGTGACTGGGTGATATGGCCTCCCTTATCTTTAAAAGTAATGACTTTTTGCAGACTTTATCAGCATATCACTTTCTATAGCTACCAGAACAGTTATTGAGTTAATGAAAAATAAATCTGTTTCTGCACATTCACATGCTAAATAATGTTTGCATGAATTTGATACCAAGATCAGTAGTGCAGTGTAGTGTTTTTACATCTACTTTAATTATGAAACTTGGTTTTAGATTAGATTTATATTTCTGAAGCTTAACTTTAAGAAAATTTTAGTTAAGATTCTATTGACCTGTAGATATGACTTGTACAGGCCTTGGCTGGTGTGCCTGCAGTTGAGCATGAAGACTGTTTCTGAAACTGACAATCAGCTTATTTTTCCTTTATCAAAAGTCACAGAATAAAAGCATTAAACAGAATGTAAAGCCAGAAGTTTCTTCAGTGGTTTATTGGTCCAGTAATGTTAATTATTCAAGCATTTCTGGTCTCGGTATTGTTTTGACAGTCTTTTACATTATAATTATAACAAAATTCTTAAGTTTTCACTGGTTAATCGGTCTAGTAATTGATGGCATAAAATTGGAATGGAAATGGGGAGTGTATCAAAGAGACAACAACCCGACCATAGAAAAAACAACAGCTGAAGCTTCAAGGTCACCAACAGGTCTTCAATGTAACGAGAAATTCCCGCACCCAGAGAATTGCATACCAATTATCACTGGACATTGCCACATGTCATGCATGTCTGACAAATCTTAGGAATTATGGGTTAGCTCCCCTTACTAGAGATTAGACTTTGTACTCACAGACTGATGATCATGAAGCTGTATAATAACAATCAGGCAAATAACATCTTAAGTTTAAACCAGCCAGGATCAAACCAAGTGCCCTTTGAGTTCAATGTAAGCATGCTAACAGGGGACCACCCAGGTGGTTAAAAAATATACTTTTACAATCTCTAAAATTGTAAGTGATTTTTTATCACATGTTATTTTTAGTAAGCTGAGAATAAGTGATGCACATCAGGTACAACTTGTTTCTCTCACATCTTGTCCAAAACACAAGGTACTTGTGAATGTTACCAACATTGTTATGAATGAATTCAAGATTACATATATACTGTATATTCAGGAATTATTGAGTGCATCAATTATTGCAATTTTGTCATTTTAGACTAATATGCGATTTTATTTTTTACGATTTTGAGAAAAGTCCTGTTTAATCATACATGTCATATAATTATTTCAAAATGGGAGTTTTAATTTTTGTGTTTACAACTCTGTTGCATTTTTCGCAATAATAAAAACCTCACATTAAAATCTGAATTTACAGTAATCGTTTCCTTAGTTTTATTGCACTTTAAATGTATACATGTATTATAAAACTTTATCATTCAAATTGCAAGTTTAATCTAGAATGAAAAATGACCATGTTTCAAATTTCAAACACAGAAAGTGTTTGCTTAGCCTAAAACCAATCATAATAATTATATATATGCTTTCTCCTTGTCTTGGCAATTTCCTCTGACTTTTACATGAACCAGCTAATTATGTACTTCCTCCTTACATGGCCTCTTTCCTGCTCTAATTAGGGAGGGAACATGAAAATTGTTATTGTAAAATACTTTTCATTGGGGGTAATGTTAAGGTGTTTTTTTTCAAGTACACATGCACCCAAAAAGGAGGAATTTCATAAAAAAAAATTCTCTTGAAATTTTGGAAATTACTGACGCATACCTTTTTTTTCTTCTAATCAAGAATTTGTATAGTTATAATCCTTGTTCTAATCAAACATGTATATATATATATACAAAATTCAATGTACCCAAAAATCAATTTAATCCTTGTAAGATTCAATTTTCTCAATTTCTTATGCATATATATTTTGCACAAATATTTACCATAAAGTGAAATAAAATAAATGAAATGCATTATGAAGATCCCCCCCCCCCAAAAAAAATAAAAATCTTCAATAGCAAACAAAACTTGGACAAAAGGGGAATAACTCATATTTATTTGGAGAATTTGCTGAAATCTTTCTATGTGCAAGACATGCACACATGCATTTTTTTTTGTAATTTAAAAATAACATGCTCTAGGATAATAAATCAATCTCCTTTCCATTAATACAGGTAGTAGCATCACACACAATTTTAATCCTCTACCTTCAATGTTTATACTTATATATTCTATATGCAATTCTTTTGTACATAAACATAACCTACATTGTATATTGGGTTCAAGTCTGTTCAAACAGATTATATCTGAAGAACCACTATAAAAATGTAATTAAATTTGACCATAAAAAGTTCAAACTATCATACATTGTATACAAGTAATTAAACTAAAGTTTAAAATCTACTTTGACAATGAGGCTTTATAGCTGTGTGGGCTCTATGTCTATATTATCTACATGTTGGGTAAAACGCGTACGTATATCTATATTTGTACATACAAGGTGCCAATTATACTCTCTTCTTTAAATCCCACCTAGACCATCTTATACACTTAAATATATAATTAAAAGCTGTAAAAAGGTGTCAAAATGCCCAATATACATATGTATTTATGTCAATTAATTAATAATTTTGTAAAATAAGATGTTGGCTTCGAAAGGGGTAATATATTATTTGTATGCATAGAGTGTTTATTAAAATTTGTTCTAAATCCCATATTTGCCTGCTTTGCATAATTTTACTTATTATTCTATTCAATAAAATAAATTGATATTGAAATTTTCGTCATATCTTAAATCTATCCATTTACTTCGTCGTCAGAATTCTGATTTGAATAAATTTCATCTCCTTATTTTTATCATGCATATGAAACATTCCAATGTGCAAATTACAATATATATCTATGGCCTATAGGCAAAAGCATGTATGTCATTTAATAAGTTATGCTGATGCTTGAAAAATGAAACCTAAATAGATGTATTGTGCTAAGGCACAGAACTTGACAAACTTTATTCATAGGCGGATCCAGCCCCCCCCCCCTTTCGTGTGAAAAATTTGGTTGATTAGATAGGGAATCATTCAAGCATGACTGGAGCGAGGCCCCCTTAGGTCAGTAAGCAGCCCCCCTCCCTTAGGACAAGTTCTGGATCCGCCACTGCTTTTCTAATAGTCACGTTAACACGATAATGGTAGTTCCCTTCCAATTTAAACATGTTATCGGTGCAGCAGAGAGACTTCATGTTAAATGAGAAACCTTGTATGTACTAATGTACTATACTACTAGTACTGATGACTACTAAGTTACTGAGTAATAGCTATAGATGTGTCTATTTTACCTGTATAAATCTCTTGGCTTGCTGTGAAGATAAAAGAACCTTTTGTTTAGTCTTTATACAATTCAGTTTTTCATTTTGTTAAAATACATTGACAGCAAATCTCATCTCAGGCTGTTATTTTGTTTGATTAAAAAGTTTTGAGTTGAATTTGGGCTTGTTCAGTTTCCTTAAGTCTTATCTATATTTGAATTAGGTATGCTTAGGTATTTTTTTTAGGGTGGGGGTGGGTGGTGGGGGTGATGCTTTCTGTTCTACCTTGGTAAATAAATTGATTCAAAGTAATATAAGATCGAATCGCCATGGGCCCCAATTCCAAAAAAAAAATCCAATATCTATATTTTCAAAATGACTGAAATAATACTGTTCAAGTCTTTTGTGGCAGTATATATACATTGTGTTGAAAGGAAAATCTTCACTACTCTTTATAATCAAATCTTGACTCTAAAAAATTGCAATTGGTGACTTTTTAATCTGAGCCGCCCATAAATCTCTGCACATGTCAGTATGATTTGGCAATTTCGATCAGAAAATACCAATCTATCATGGTAACACCTTCAGGGAAAGCCTTGCTTCACATTTATACATTAACATCCTGGGGAATACAATCCTACATGTATAACATTACTTCCTATTACATTTATTAGGTGACAAGATAAAAACTTCATTTTAAACTTCATGTTGACACAGGTGATTACTACCTGTGGAGGTGATTATACAGGTAGACATCAAAAGAAGTTATATAACCCTAATATGGTTATCATTTCAATACACAAAAGAACAACTTGACAATTTGATAAAAAATAACCACAACATTGTCTGACATCTGATTCTTATGTACATGTCATTTAACTACATCTTTTATTTTGTGTTCAGTTTGAAAAGAAAAGTGTAAAAACAAAAAAATAAATGGTCTGCCGACTAGTTCTTGAAAGACAATTGCAAGAGATCATGGGCTACAATAATGTAAATATTAATTATTATCTGGACTGTTATCAGACAGATTAAAATGACCTCTACCAATATTTACAAAACTTATTATATCTCAAATGCAATTTCCTATTTTCAATTTACATGTACTTAAACAACTAGGTGAAATATTAGACAAGAGTCTAATGTTCATATATATGTATACATAGATTTACTACAAGTACAAATGTTCTCTGTTGCGAGTGAAAATAAAATACATTTCTCCTCTATAAATATGACAAAGATAATAAAATTTAAGATTTTTAAAATAGCAGGGTTTTAAGGCTAAATCTTGTATTTACTGTCCAAACTCCAAAGTAGAAACATTTTTTTTATTCATGAGCAAACAGACATGACACAGGATGCATTCCAGGGGCCCAGGATCCAGCCATATAAAAAAGGGGGGTTCCTAACAAATGACAAAGGGGGAGTTCCAACTATATGTCCCCATTCAAATATATTGATCGTCCAAAAAAAGGGGGGTTTAAACCCCCAGAACCCTTCCCCTGGATCCCTCACTGAGATGCATAAGTTTCTCCCATGGGTTGACAGTCTTTCTATTCCAATACTCCCATGATTGAATAGGACAACAATCGTGCAGTGATAAAAACTCCCCATAATGGGCTGTGGTAATAAATTAGCTACAAGTACATGTACCAATAAAAGCATTCTAATTCATCCAAATTTTTTAAATAAAGTTTCTTAAAGGTTACAATTAATGAATTAAACCTACATGTGTTTTAGACTATATCATGTATATTGAAGATTAAAAACCATCTGGCTGAGTTCTGTATCAGAGCCCAACATTAGCAGTACAACAGAACTAGTTGATAAGGAAAATATATCATGTATATTGCAAATCTAAATGTGTTAATTCGCTCATGAAATATCTCTGTGTCTATGGGTAAATGAGAATCTTTTTGAAATGGTACAAAGTACATACATATATATACATTGTACATTTGATTAGCATGAATGAAGCCTTTTAGGAAGATTTTACTTTAAAATGAGGGATGCAATTTTGGAAATCTTGCCTGTAATTCAGTGGTTGTCGTTTGTTTATGTGTTACATATTTGTTTTTCGTTCTTTTTTTTACATAAATAAGGCCGTTAGTTTTCTCGTTTGAATTGTTTCACATTGTCTTATCGGGGCCTTTTATAGCTGACTATTCGGTATGGGCTTTGCTCATTGTTGAAGGCCGTACAGTGACCTATAGTTGTTAATGTTTGTGTCATTTTGGTTTTTTTTGTGGATAGTTGTCTCATTGGCAATCATACCACATCTTCTTTTTTATATTGTATTGAAAAATTACCATCAAGCATTGTCAATAACGATTATAAACTAAATTTACAACATGTCTGTACTACACCTTAGGCAATAATTTATTTATCAGTCATGAAATTTACTGGTCATTTATAACTTACCAACATGTAAACTATATTTTAAGTAATAGCAAGGTATACATTTTCAATAAGTAAAATTTGGCAAAACTACTAACTAGAACATTCAACATGTAGATCTAGAATATCCACAAAAATAAAAAATAATCCTCAACCCACTAAAAAATCCAATTAAAACCACAATAAATGAAATGTTAGGGTAATTACTGCATAAGCATTATTTACTTACCGTACTGAGCCCTGTTGTTCTGCTGACATCTGATTAACTAATTGGGCTGTTGGTGATGGGGGGTCCGGATCACAGTCCTCGGTGGATGGGGAAATGTCAGCACCAAACTTTGTTCTCATCTGTACCCCATATGTATTGCTGTCATATGAACGGTGGGTGATCTCTTCCACACCAGGCTGAGGAGCAGGTGATGGAGGTTCATCCACTCGTTGGTGGCCGGATACACAATATGGGGGAGGAGGCTCTCGATCCTCTTCTGGATAGGGCGGTGGTGGTGGTCTGTCTTCTGACACATTATGAGGAGAGGCCATTACTGCAGACACATGGTCCTTGTCAAATTCATTAATCGGCTGTGACGTTTGCGGTAGCGGGGGTGGTGGTGATAATGGTGGTGGTGGCGGACTGTCTCTTGGCGATGATGTCATGCTTGATGTTGATTGTGGTGTGTCTGGTCTAAGATCCTCAGTCAGAAGTGAACTAACCACTTCAATCTGAACACTGCTAGGTGTGGTTGGCTTTTGAATGACAGATTCAGCATCCGGAGTTGAAAACACAGAAGGCTCAAATTGAGGTTCTATAACAGATACCGTCGGTACACCAGAATTTAACAGAGAATCAGCACTTTTACTAAAGTTTTCTTCAATTACATTTCTGTTTGACAGTTCATCATGATCATTTTGTGGAATAGCTGGGCTCGGTCTCCTTGGAGAAGGAACGGGTCGAGATGTGTTAGCTGGACGTGTCGGTGTTGTTGGTTTTGAAGGGACAGGGGGTTTTAATGGCACATTTGATTTAGACACAGGCACTTCTGGCTTTTCAATAGTCCGTGGTTTTGAACTTACATCACTTACTTTAGAATTTGAATGTTCTGATTTTTTGTCAACCGTATTAGAGGAAGTAGAGTCTGAATCATTATCATAACTCCTCCTACCAGCTCTGATCCTATATTTATCACTATAATAAGTACGACTCTTGTTTGGTTCAGCAGCTTCATCATTATCCAGTGTGTCAGCGGAACGTGAGCGATTACGCTGACTTAACTGTGTAAGTCCACTACTATGTCGAGAATCAGTAGACTCAGACATTTGTTCCCTTATTTCCCATGATCGCCTTTTTGACTGAAAGTCTGATCCAACATTGACATGAGACAGGTAATTATCAGCCTTGACCAAAGCTGCCTGAATTTCCTGTTTCGTCAAACGGCCCCCAGTATCATTATCTCTATTGCGACGCATTACTACTCCAGAAGTGTCTTCTGTTGAAGATGAGTGAGATGTTTTTGGGTTCTGAGAATGAGATACACTCTGACCTTTGTCACTTGACACTGAACGTATTCTATCACACTGAAATGCTCTTTTGTTGCTATCAGCTGACCTTGACCTATAACCTGATGTCACACTAAGGTCATATTTATTATTTTCTGTTTGAACATCGGTCGCTTCATCGACATCCATGTTTTCCTCTGTGTCTTTTTTGTTTCCAGATGAATTACTGCCTAATCTACCGTCAGTTTGTCGCCGTTTCCATAACAACCCACTGTAAGAAGAATTTACATTTGTTCTGCCACCAATGTTAAGACTTGAAGGTCTTTGATCAGAAGCCGACCCTTTTGGCACATGTGACATATCGTTACTCCCCTCATGTCTATTACGTGTTGATTCAATGTTGTGACGATGAGTAAAGTGATCATCTGAATGTTTACCTGCTGTCGGACTCGTAGGTGTACTAGTGTTTGGTGATAAAACAGGTGAAGGAGTTGCCTCCCCTTTCTCTGATAAATGAGCTTGGTCAGTTGAATGAGGGTGATTGGATGTTCCCTCAAGCCTTGCAAATAATGCTCGAGTATGTAAAAACCTTTGAACATGATTTGTAGCATCTAAGAGACCATGATCAGATTGAGGTACCGGAGTGTTTTTGGTCCTTGTAACAGCTTCAGTTTTCTTACGTTTTATTTCTGGAGATTTCTCTACTTCTTGTGCTCGATGATGTATTTCTTGTTTATCATGGGGCTTATTAACTTGGAACAGTTCCTTCATTTTACTCACGTTAGACCCAAATAATCCAAGGTGTGAATTTGAAGTTTTTGTTGTGTTCTCAGCTGGTTGTCTTTGCCTTGGAGGCGAATCGTTATCTCTGCTTCTAGGTTTAAGTGATGGCGGCATTTCTTCAGATGATTTTTGTCGCTGCAAGCTTCCACTACGAAACCTACTTGCGGTAAGGACGTCCTTCCTGGGGTCCGCAACAGTACCCATCTTGATAATCTTAATTGATATAATATGATGTAATCACTTAATTTTCCATTAGGTATCCATTGACCTATTCATTTTCATCTTCTAATATCCTTGATTCTTATGCGTAGATTATCAAATGTAATTTCCAGTTTAATCCAAATATAAGTTATTATATATATATATATATAATGTGTCTTCACGCTTGTGTTATAAAATCAATGAACCTTAGCTTGTACCATCAAAATTTTAATCAGCATGTGTTCCCATTTACATCTGAACTGCCCTAACCATTCCTGGAAGAACCCATCTAAAATGGAAATAATTTGAAAATTAACTCCTGGTATTACTAGTTTGCAAATATTTAATTCACAAAAAAAATCTTGACAAAATTATTCAATTTCTATAGTTACAAAAATGCTGTTGTCTCTTTGACATATTCCCATTCTCAATTTCATCTACAGAATGTATGACTGCACATGTTTGCTGTGTTAAGCTAAAACATTGTATAGAGTCAGTGAAATAAAACTAAAACTGATTTATATAAAAAAATCTTATTTTATAGGTTTTCTTAACATGACTTAAGACATATTACATGTAAAGGCATTAAAAGTTTTAAGTATGGTCCAAATACTCATATGGTCCGGAACATATATACATGAAAGTGACATGATACAAATTAAACAAATAAACAATTTGAGTATAAAATATTGTTGTAAAAATAAAATTCTTAAAAAAAAATTATTCAAAATATTCTTACTTTCTTATTAGAATTCTCAGTAAAATTATAAATATCAATGACATACAGTATAAAATATTTATACATGTACACAATCAATGCATGTTTTTTTTATCAGATCAGATATTTTATGCAATCAGTAATAACTGTTGTGTTGACCTATATATACAATCAAGGTAATGTTTTTACATAGAAGCTGATATTTATAGTACTTGTACAAATGTATAATATATGTATCATATATATGTTGGTTTTTTTTTAAATTCTTATGGAAATAAAAGGAGTATGCAATTACATTATGATTTGTTAATTCCTATAAAGTATACAGTGGGTTTTTTTAAATTGTATTTCAAAATCCTTGTTTATCATGTTTATATAGATCTACTTTTCTATCAAATATAAAAATTTGCAAACAATGCACACAACCTGCATTCAACTATTTCCAATTGAAAAAGCAAGTTGAATGAAAAGTTAATGTCAAATCCTGAACATACTGAAGTAAGAATTTTGCAGGGATGAATGTAGTAATTTTGAAATCTTTTTAATCAATGTTTGCTTTGTTAGTACATACATGTAATGTATAGCATGTTAATTTTGCCAAGTGTAAATATTTGCTTATTTTCTTGAATTGAAAAAATCGGCAAAATAAATTCTGCCAAAAGTGCACATGTACATGTTTGCAAACATACACTTTGTATTGATAAAAGTTTGAAATTTGACACCCACAATACCATGTATACAGTAGTATATAATAGCGTAAGCATAATGTACAATTACCATAAAGTGGATAAACCTGTTTCGTCTTCTAATATGCCACTTCAAGGCTTACATCTGGAAAAAAAGAAGTAACAAAAGTTAATCTAAAATTTAAATAATTGGTACATCTGTATAAATTTACCATGTGCATACAAATACTAACAATTTTTTTACTACATTGTCAAGTAAATTCAGGGGCTGTGATGATGAAAAAAAGAACTGCCCTCAATAGCCAAAAAATGCATGTTTATAATTATATCTTACTAAAATTTTGACTAATCACCATGATCATTTGCTATAAAAAAAAAATACGATGATTACATGTACAATGTGTAAAGCGTATGCAGCTTTTATTTTAGAAATCAAATTCTAAAATTGGTGAATGAGTTTCTTACATCCAGTTGAGCAGGAGCCAGGTAATCAGACTAAATCAGTAAATCTTTCACAATCTTGACAATATTCAAGACCACATCAAGTTCATGAAGTTTTGTTTCTTTAAATTCAAATCCTGCTTTGAAACTTAGCCAGATTTTGGTATGTTCTACAAACACTTGTTTGAATGTGGTCTTAGCAAATGACATAAAAATGTGAAAGTGTCCCTAATAAACAGGTTCTGTTTAACTGCATGTACATGTACATGTATGTACAATGTATGCACAGATATTTCATCATCATTTATACATAATTACATTAGATGTATGTTTCATTATAATACTTTATTTTGATTGGCTAACGGCAAATCACTTGTTATTCACTAAGCAGTTGCATCACTCAATAAAACTTTTCATTCATGATAGCACGTGGTCCAACAATAAAGTGCACAGGTGAATAATATACAAAATTTATAAAATTCGTGTTTTCATGATCATAGCTAAAAAATGTAATTATAAGTATTGAATGCTTTTTTTTGTAACTTTATAGGGTTGTAAAAGCGTTGACCGTGCTTCATACAAAATGTACTTCGGTCAACGCTTTTACACCCCAATAAATTTACAAAAAGAAGCATTCAATTCTTAAATGTAGCTTGATCCAGCTGTACACAATTAATATTAAAATTAGTTTCCTTTCCTTTTTCTAAAGTAAACATGAAGTTTTTGTTTCTTGCTTATTTCAAAGTGCAATCTAAGACATTGCATTTTACCAGCAATTATTTCAACACTAGTACTAGAAAGTCGAGTTTTTGCACAGATTTTTTTAAATTGTATTCTTTCATGTCTTTTAATTGTTCATTCGCATTTCTAATTTTATCATGATTTCTTTTCAATGGACTGTACAGTACTAAATTTATGTTCTCATCTCATTTGCAATGTAATTATGTATTTTTCAGCTTATGCATCATCACGATCATGTACATGATGTACATGATATAAATACATACATTGTACATCATAAATTCAAAAATAATAGTTTCACGATATCTGCAAATTACTGATACTTTCCATTGGATGACATATTATTATAAAATGGGTAAAACCAGGTTTTAGGATGCAAAGCCTACGAAGATCAATTTGGCAACCCATGGCCCAGTCCCCTCATGCCTTTCAAAAAAAAGGGGGGACTGGGAAATGTTAGTGGAACATGAAAAAATTATATGCATTAAGTATATGTGTAGTGCCATAGCGCCTCCTTCATCTGCCTCTACTATAGAACTGGTGTTGAATTGTATTAGTGAATGATAAAAATAAAAATAGAATACAATTTTTGTTCTACAAATCATGACAAGGTAAAGAATACTTTTTTATTAGCCTTATAAGTACACTAACACTAGATATGAACTCCTTCAATGCAAACCCATAATTATATTTTTACCACCAATAAGGAAATTCCTCCTTAGAGTCTACTTGCTTCATCTCAATGGGAAGCACTTGTCAAACAAGCTTCTGTACAGGTTATTGTCATTTACTTCCGGTTTTTTGGTTTACTTACTATTTACATTATTTTGTGTTACATATCGTGACAAAATATCCACAAATTTAACTGAATATCATTAATTTATCTATTTAATGTTCATCTGTTAGCATGTTCTCTCTCTGAACACACCCAATAAGGATTATCTCATCTGATTATTACCCCGGTGTCACCGCTACCGATTTGTCACCAAACGGGTCACATTATAATTTTCCAAAAGTCTCTGACATTTAAATTTTAAAAAATGCGTTTTCTAGGAGGAAATTCATAGACCATTGAAAATGTGAAGTGTTATCGTTGCATTATAATGCCATTAAAATAAAATTTGGATAAAAAACAAACCTTTCTTCGCTTCGGCAGCGCCATTTTGTTTTGTGACCTATGACCTCAGTCTTACAAAGCCCCCGGATGTCCAAAAATTTCCAATGGAGGTGTGTTTGAATTATTTTTTTTGGAGGTGTGTCCAAATAAAATACTTTTCATAATTTTCATATGTTCAAATTCGTTTATTGCATGGTATTGTATAACTATACAGTAATTTAAGCTGAAGATGAGGCCACTATAACAAACCAACTCAAGTTTAACAAAATTTGACGTCTGTTTCCTATTCAAGTTTTACTTGTGTGTGTCCGTATAGAAAAATGGTGCTTTATTAGACATCGATTATTTTTTTTTATATTTCGAAGGGATGGGGCCGTTGTCTTTTTTTGACAAACAATTTTGGAAATATCGTATAAAAAAAATAAGTATCAATGATTGCATTCGGGAAAATAATGGGGCGGTAAAATATAAAGAATAAAAAATATTGGACAAAATTGATTAATACTTTGAAAATTAGAAAATGATGGCCCAAAAAATAAATACTTAAGAAAGGAAGGCCCCAATCCAAATCCTATGTAAAAAATGCTGAGACGGAAGAACGTCTTATTTTTTAACTTCAAAAGAATAAGAAAATTATCAGATTAACCTCATAATGGATACCGCAAGTCGACGAAAACAAACTCATTGCAAAAGACAAAATTGACAAATCGACGAATCACATTCATCAGAAATCTAAGGATTGAGCTACACCAATCCAACAAAAACCGAGGTTGACCGGACTCGCATGCTTGACTTGGTCCACTATGGTAAATGGGAAATTATGATTTCCCTTAAGTTAGAACTGTCCGCTTGTTTCATCCCTATGTTACAGCTTTCGGACTTTCTTGAATTCTTCACTGGAGATGCACTATTTGTCTACATGTTCACATGATAGTACCCCAAGTATTTACAGGGGTGGCTACCAGTCTTAAAATTTGTAACGTTACACGTGCGTTTTGTCTACAAAAATCTCACCAGTGACACTCGAATACAAACGATTCAAATGGCAAAATAAAGTAGAAAGAGTATTGAGAATCCAAAATTCCGAAGGTATATACTGTAAATTCTGACATTGAAATTCTTGCAGTTTCGATAACTTCACAATTGACGAAAAATTAAGATACATTTATAATTTATTGCGTCCGAAAATATTAATTAACTAAAAGTATCCGTTCGAAAACAACAACAATAGAAATAATCAAATAAACTTTAAGTTGTTGTTGTAGTGAGATTCGTAAGTCATTCTTGTGTGCACATGTTTTCACCATTTACATACTGTATGGCTCATTCTCTAGATATCACGCGTACATCATTTAAGTGTCATGGTCATGCGTTTATACCAAATAAATAGTTAAGATAATCTGTACACGAGTGAATAGAGAAAAAAGTAAAGCCATAGAAGAACTGTATTTCTTGGCGCAATAGGAACATGTAGGACGCACGCACAAGGTCTCATGGCTTTACTGCGTGTTTTGCATTTTACTTTTAAACTAATAACAATTCATCATGTTCATATAAATTCCTAAACCTGACTTCCTCTTTCATTTCAGACAGTTTGAACCTGCGTAAATCTGAGCAAACTTTATAGAGTTGGCCATATATCTTTGATACATACTCGTTGATTATAATATTACATATTAATTTAGTTCTTCCTTGTTTTCAAAATTCCAATAGGGAACATACTTTATATAATTGTTTAGATAAACCAATTTTTCAAAACGTCTTGAAAAATTGGTTTATCTAAACAATTATAATTTAGTTCTTGTTTTACAACACAAATTATATATGATATAGATTATGTTATTAATATGCCATGAGCTTTAACCATTTATTGTTAATCTAATGAGTTTGTGCTAATAAAACATTTGTCATGATCGAAAAGGGGGAAGGGGGTTAAATTTTTTAAACATTTTTGTTTTGTGTGGAAAATTGGTCTTTGTTGTTTGTATTTTAGCACCTCCCACCTGTATGTCAGACTGTTGTATATGGTTAAAAAAAGACTGACTCTATTTAAGTACATTCAAATAAAAATACAATCCATCTATACAGAGATTGGATAACATTTCTTTTTTTTAAATTGGTATTGTTGTTATAAAGGATTTCTTAGATCTTTTTGTCGCGACCTATATAATAAATGATAAAATGTTATAAACACCGACAAAAATACTACAGAACATACTGAAATTAACACCCAAGTATACTCTGATTGTCTTATCCAACACGTTTGACACGTTGTTAAAAATATCGTGCCGTCTCAAATGCTTGGGCCGTCAGTTTAATCTCGAACGCGTCAACTCAGACTGTTGATGCTACTCTGTTGACAAGCAAGCAGGATTTAGAAGACATAGCAAAGCTGACTATATGATGTGGGGTTTCCACGTTGTTGAAGATCGTTCGGTTAACTTTAATTGCTTAGATCCACTTAATTTGAACTCTGGTGTATAGTTCTCTCATGGTATATGACAATCATACGACGTCTCCATATTTTCAATAAAGACAGGTCAGTTCGAGGTCATAACAATGTGCATAATAATGCGATATGGTTTCCAGCTGCAATGCTATTACATCGTGAGCTTGCACCTTATATCGATCTTCATCAAGTTTGCTTCAGAAAAAAAGTTTGGAAAACCAAGCGCATTTAAAAACCGGAAGCGACCCAAGGAGAAAAGAGCAGAACTGTGAAAACAACCTCTAGAATCAATTTTGTCTAAAGGAGTTCTTATTAACTTATTAAATTCTGCGTCTGGTGGAGGCTTCTCTCATTGACAATCATACTACATACATCTTTTTTATTTGCTTCATATTAAATAATAGCTATTAAAATAAAAATTGCAAAATACACTTCATAACAAACTATATCTCTTTAAAAATGTGGTGCGACGCCAGCCGTTTTCTTGATTTTTGTTCTTCAAGAAATCTTAAAACCAAACTATCTATAGTAAAAGGATCTTTAAACACTTGTTATACACACAAATTTAAGCGACACTACGGAACAGGCAAACCCATTTGAGGTTAAGGGAGTAGGAACCTTTGTTTCTTAATCCTTTTGAAATTTTGACTTTTAGATAATAGTCACTTCATTTGGGGGGAGCACCCCCTCCTTTCCCCTTTTCACAGATTTCTTGAACCAAACCAAGAGCCAAGGGAGTAATCGGCGTTAAGAAACCCACAGTAGCTTGTACAATCTTTAGAAATTTGCATACGAACACACTGCAATATGGGTACTTCCAACAACAAGAAGCAACACATGCAACCCAAAAAATATAATAATACCATGTAGAATTAAATCATGCACATACTCTTTTTATTCGAATATGCTAATTTCATTTTCAACGAATATACACAAATGACGGAAATAAAAGTATAAGTAACGATACATTAATCTTACTTCGACAGAAATGCATTGCTTCACTAGTGTACTTGTTTATAGTGTTGTTCGATTGTTTGTTACTTAACGTTCAGTGGCAAATATTTCATGAATGTTCATAACAATCTTATTTAAAGTATCATTTTTACTTATTTTGAAATTTGCGTTGACTATGTGATCATTGAAGTCTTCGGAGCAGGCGCAGTACAAGTTTATCTCGTTAGGTTGTACATAAATAGAACTAAATGTTGATAAGACCTTCAGTGTCCTGGAATAACATTTGGCAGACGAGTTTATTTAGACTGCTTAAAATGGTAAGATTATTGTATATAGAAAAAATGAAATGAAGACAATCTCTATGTTTTGTTTGGTTTATATATTGAGTTTGACTGATGCTAATTATATGCCACCAGCAGCGAGACATGCACATTTTCCTGTACGCGTAGATTTTTGGTTTAGTGCAAATAGAATTTGATGCTTATTTCAAATTTTAAAAGCGCTTCGGACGCACAAAATATTCAAGTGTTGTTTTGATTTTAAGCCAATACGAACGAGAAATATACACTTTTGTGCAAGGTCCTTTCTCAATTTTACATATGTTCAAGCATGCAGTCACGTTTTATTGAAAAATAGCCACTGCATGTATGCCATATAATTCTTAAAATACTGGAATGACTTAAAATGACAGGATTATCTCCTTGTAAGCACCCATAGAAAACATAAAAATGTTTGAAATGTGGGAATTTTAGAATAAATATCAAATTTATTAGACAAACTTGTATATAGAATGAGTTTATAGGAAAGATGTTTCAAAGAATATGCTGCTATTACATATCAATGATACCTTCATTTTCTGAAGAAAAAAAAATACTGTTTAAACCCTTTCAAATGGTTTTTATTCTATTCAAGTTATAAATAGCTATTTGGCATGCACAATTTTTTGAAAAGTTGGTTTTTAAGTGCTTCCGAGTCTCAGCTATACAATTCCCTTTTAACAATGTAACATTTATTTCAGAATATCATCGCATTATCTGTATTAAGTTTGTTCGTAACCCTTTCAAAAGCATACGACTGTGTTTGTCCTACTGATGAAGGACCGTTGCATGTATACACCATACATTATACCAAAGACATGACCCAGATTGTAACAACAACAAAAGACTGTTTGAGGATTAAAGCCTCTTATACAGGGGGTTATAGTGTCGTTATTAACGGAGAGGTAAGCTATATTAGAGGGGGAGGACAGGGGTAAGAGAGACAGGGAGAAAGGGGGTAGGAGAGAGGAGAAAGGAGAGGAAGGCTGTGAGATAGGAGAAAAAGTTCGAGAAAAATAAAATATGAAAAAATAAAATATCTCTCTTTTTTCCAGTAAATTAAAAAAAAAATAAGGAGAAGAGGGGTAGGGGAAAGGAGAAGAGGGTGGGAGAAGGGAGAAGGGTACGCCCTGTCCTCCCCTCATATTAGATGTAGTTTGGAACCTGCAATGCAATAAATATAGAAATAAGGAGATGTGGTTTGATTATAGGCAACCGTATGGCCTTCAACAATGAACAAAAATCATACTAATGCTTGGCTGTAAAAGACCCAAAAATATATTAAATTACAATTGTAACTCGATTTAACGCCAGATACAAAATATATTTTTATCCTTTTTAATTTGTTTTTATACGAAAATGAAAAGCCACTGACAATCACATTTGCATGAAGCGCGGAAGTGAATCCTGTTAAAAAGGGGATCATTTCTTGCTTTCAATTTGTATGAATTTTCAAAAAGACTGCATTCAATTTTGAAATTTGATATAGAACTATATATTTTGTATCAATCCATTTCAAATCCAAAATAAAGTTTTAAACTTTAGCACAAAAACTTCAGAAGAATTTTTCTAGTGAGAAGAACAAAGACGAAAGCAGTATAATTCCAAGGTCAGTCAATTATACGTCAAATAGCTAAGTTTACTAATGCTGGTAGAGTAAGATTTTTTTTTTTTTTTTTTTTTTTTGTATAAACGTTTGCTAAAGCATAGTAATTACAGATTGACATCTGCAAGCAATATATAGGCAGAGTTAAACCTGTTTATGCATATGATATTAAGATTTGATCGGACGTCATCCCAAATACAAAGTTCTTTGCAATATCAAGTTAACCAAAGTCTTGCTCTACATGCAATATGAAATTATCTCTATCTGTATAAAAGGGATCACATAGGTATGTTTGAAGTGTGAATATTGTGTAAAAAAATGTGCAAACAATATTATTTTTGATTGCAGATAGGCTTCGTGATCCATGGTGGTATTCGAATTAATACAGACTGTACGTCAGAAACCATGAAAGGTGATCTATGCCATCAGCTTCTTTTCCCAGGAAATATTCAAACTGTAGAGATATAATAAGTATGAGTATACCAATGAGACAACTCCATCCAAGTCACAATTTGGTAAAAGTAAACCATTATAGACCTGAACGCTCGGACTTAAACACAGAGCCTTGGATCCCTCCATTAAATTGAATTCCCTTATTCCTTTATTCACACAATATTGTTTTGTATACTACTCAAAAATCTTTCACGTGTTTTTAATTACTCTATTTTTTTCTTCAGAGTAGAATATAGTTAATTTCACTTTCCATCCGCCGTGGAAAACTGTGTAGATCATATCAAAATCATTTGTTGCGCGTATTGTACTGAATGAATTTTGCCTTCTGCGGACATAAGAATGATTGAAATACAAAATTAAGCGTCCGCAAATACGCGTAGTTAAAGAAAAGAAAACAGATACATATGAAATTTAGAAGTTCCTAGTTTAAATGTATGGAATTGTATTGTGCAAAGTGAGGTTGCACCTGTTTTAAGTCAGGAATCTGATGTACAGTAGTTGTCGTTTGTTTATGTAATATATATGTGTTTCTAGTTTCTCGTTTTGTTTATATAGATTAGACCGTTGGTTTTCCCGTTTGAATGGTTTTACACTAGTAATTTTGGGGCCCTTTATAGCTTGTTGTTCGGTGTGAGCCAAGGCTCCGTGTTGAAGGCCGTACTTTAACCTATAAGGGTTTACTTTTGAAATTGTTATTTGGATGGAGAGTTGTCTCATTGGCACTCACACCACATCTTCCTATATCTAATTATAGACGTTCTAAATTTGCCTCTACGGAGGAGACTCTTTTCCCATTGTCCTTGTTTTTTTTTCAAAACCGGTTAATCTTTTTTATGCAAACACTTTGCTTAGCTATTCGTGTTAGGTAACTTTTGGTCATATAGCTGAGGAACTTTCAACGTGTTTTTATATCCATGGCTTTCTGTTTCAATAAAATTGAGAATAGAAATTGGGAATATGTTAAAGAGACGACAACGTCCTCGACCAAAGAGATTTGAGCATGCCTGGTAAAGGTAATTAATACAGAAAAATGCGATTGGTTCGAACCAAATTTATAAGGTGTTATTTTCATTTACAGACCACAAAAGCATTTCCAAAAGATTTTTCTTCACCGATATGATGAAAGGAATGATGGAAGGGATGAAATCGTCAATGGGAGGAATGATGACAGGCGCCGAGAAGATGGCATGCGATTCTACATGTGGAGTATGCGATTGTGGAGGTATATGCTTTATATGACGGACACAACTTCTGCAGTCCCAAACTTTTTGGCAAATGTTTTTTTCTATTCTTGAATTGTTTGCATTTTATCTTGTCAATTTTGTTCCCCTTTTAAAAAAAATTCAACGATTCAAAAGGCAGTTTAAATTGACCACTATTTTGGTTCAAAAAGGGCACAAAAAGCCAACTTAGTTATATCAAAGATGAACTTTCATTTATATGAAATTTATCCAAATAAAAAAAAAAGGTAAGACTTTAGGATCAAATTGATACTCAAAATAGTGGAGTTTGCTCCAAAAGAACTTTTACAAAGTCAAACAGTTTTATTCCTTTTGAAAACAAAATAGTGATAAAAAAAGACCAATAAAAACATGGTAGGAAAGACTTCCATATGCATGACACCTCTTTTGTTGAAGAAATATGCATACAGAAACTAAAGTTTGGATATAAATGCACATTAAAAGTAATTCTTGACAAACGGTTACAAAATGTAGACGGTTATATAATAACAACAGTTGGTTTTCCTCCTATAAGAATAAGAATAAGAATACTTTATTGATCCAATTATGGACCCTGGCGGGTTTTAAATTTCATACAATGATAACAATGATTTGTGTTATATAAACAATGAAATATATGACAATAGTACATTGAACAGTTATTACATGCACGTGGAAGAGAACGTAATATGGGAGACAATCAATTTCTGTAAGGATTATTCCCCTTTAAACAGATATGGTGTTTTGAGCTGCATAAAAATGAAATGCAGCCCCAACTGATTATTTTTCTCCCATGTACACACAGCAACCAATTACTAGATATTTATGTATATACTTATATTTCTTTCACAATTGCAAGAATATGATAAGCGCCTTGGAGATTTGACTGCAGTTTAAATTCAAAATATATATATGGATAAACTAAAAGAGATTTACCCATTAACATAATTTGTGGATCTCAATTCAAAACTCTGGATAATAAAAATATTTAACTTTTTAAGTATATGTTTATCTTCAGTGGTCATTAACCATAAAAATTTTGATTTGCAGTCTTAGTTATTAAAATTTTGACAGTGATCATGAGCTTGCGCAAACAATGATGATTCCCGACATTTATTAAACAATGGACAGTTTATGAAAAAATAAAACTCATCTCCAATATCATTATGAGAACAAAAATTACAAGTCCTCTGTGACCTTTCTATATGTTTGTTCTTATGTCGCTCTTTTTCTACTCGTAATTGTTGGGCACTTATGCGAAATTTATATAAAATTTGTCTTGATTGGAAACTTTGAATATCAAGATATATTTCCATTTGGAAATTACTTTTATGAGAAAAATATATATCTAGCTTTCCATTAACATTATCTTTATCATTGAACCATGCTTCTAAAAATAATGTCTTTAACTTTTTCATAATAAGTTGTTTTAATCTATTAATTGAATAATCAATACAATATGTTTCTTTCAATTCAAACTTTTGTAAAATTAATTTGACAGAGGAATACCATGTCATAGTGTTATTTTCATGCATATCTTTGTTACATAAAAACGCTTCTTTCAATAAATTTGAGTTACAATGATGTAATCTATGCAGATAGCTTATCATAGATATAACAATATTAAAATATAAAGGAAATTTACCTAATTCTGATTGTATACAGCAACATTTGTACTTTTATTATTTAAGCCTAAAATATGCTTACAGAACTTTAAGTTTATTTTATCAGCAATATTATTCTGGTATATTTTTTCAAGTACATTTGTAGAATCTTTTTTTACAAGAAGCAGAGTTGGTTTTAAACATTCCCCATATCTCTGATCCATACAAAATAATAGGTTTAATGGTATTGTCAACAGATGTAAATTTGTTTTAATACTAGCATTTGAGCCAGATAAATATCTATTAAGTTTATAGATCTTTATATGAAGCTTTTAAAGATTTATTAAATAAGACTTCTTTTGCATAATTAAATAGGCCACTTGACTGGAATATAACTCCAAGGTATTTATATTTGAAAACAGTTTCAATTAATTTTTAAAATAGAATGGTTCTTTTATGTGGCGTCCACTTTTATTAAAACTAGTTTTTTTTTAAAGTTTACATTAAGGCACCAGGTATCACAGTATGATTCCAATGACTTCAAGCGCTTTTGAAGTCCATTAGCAGAATCAGAAAATACAATAACATCATCTTCATACATAAGACAGTCTATGCGACTATTGCTGAGTTTTACACTATCAGGACAATTTAGTAAATAGTTAGGTAGATCATTTATGAATAGAGTAAAACGGGCAGGACTTAAAACACCCCCTTGTCTAACCCCAATATAACAGTTAAAAATGGACCTAGTTTGTTATCAACTTTTACTCTTAGATTATTAAGGTTCATCATAACAAATGGACAAATATGGCGTATTTTTACCTCAAAAACTACTCTGTGTACAGACTTACCTGTGCTGTTTGAAAAGTTTTAATGCCTAGCATCCACTAGATATATAAAAGTTAAATGCATTTTGTGTTTAAGAAAGATAAAATCTTTCTTGGTTTTTGCTGGGCATTTTTTTCCTTTCTTCAGAAGGTGCAAAAATAAACAAACACCTGCATTACTTTGATACTGTCCACTCACTGACTCAGATAAACTCTTTAACTCACCTATAGTTGTGAAGATACCTGGTGTCCATGTCAATTAAGGACAATGAAAACAATACAAACCAGTTTTTTACCTGAGGGAGCATCTCATAGTTGTTCCACAACTTAGTCAATTTTCACACCCTTTGCATGAAGGAAAAAAAAATGCCCATCAAAATCCAAAAGACATTTTATCTTTCTGAAACACAAAATGGATTTAACTTTTTCATATCTAGTAGATGCTGGGCATTAAAACTTTTCCAACTTTACAGCTAAGTCTGTACTCAGAGTAATTTTTGGTGTGTAAATACAGCCATATTTGTCCGTTTGTTATGATGAACCTTAAGTGTATACAAGTGTTTAATTAACTGGTAAAATTTTCCCCCAATGTCTGACTTTACAATTTAACATAAACACAACTGTTGTTACGGTGTCTATCGCAAGAACATCCATTCGACCATTTCTCGATTTAACATATATTTAGATTAAGAAAGATTTGCATTTAAGAGTATCATCAAGTTCATTTGTATAACAATATATTAACAGTGTATTGACGTGACTGTTATATACAGACTAGTAACCAGTAATCCACCATTTCAGGTAATTGCTTCGATCGACAGCCATGCAAACTTTGTAAGGATTTACTCTGCTCCAATAACCAAATAAGTATGTATGATTCTTCTTATATATCTAAATATATCCTAATGTTTGTTATGGAAAACAATTCTGCTTTTACATATAAAGCATACTAGAAAGTGAATTGATTAAAAACTTTATTACTAATGGAAATTCAGGGGACAACTTTTGCACTCAGTGGAATAGCAAACTTATCCCTGAGACAGTTCAATCCTCAGTCACAGTTGATCGCGAACCATTCGTCTCAGCTCGGCCGATTCCGTACCATCATCTTCCGAGGATTGCCGAATGGATCGCGAATATGTTCAAAGAACTACTTTTCAATATAGGCAGATGAGGCTTTACTTTTTTTTTTTATAAATTAGATTATGAATGTGTCCAAATCTATTTTCTGCTTCAGTATACCTAAAATAATCATTTCTGCAATGTTATTACATGATGCAATTTGTTTCATTGAGGTACATGTTTCTATATTATATAGATTCATAGCGTTAATTATGAACACGAATTACGTACAGTTTTGAATCAAACTTAAATTTTAAAATGTATGATATTTCTTTGAGATACCCAACATCAAAGCCAGACAACAATACCAAACGCTTCTACTCAAGCTGCGAACAAACAACCAACAAACATTTAAAAACAAACACCAATTATACATATATCATATAAAAAAACAAATACACCCTTTTTCGCGTCTTCTGAAGAAAACTTTGATTAAAAATAGTAAACTACCACAACCTTACATGTAGATAAACTTTTACAACTTTGAATTGTGTTACTATTTAACGAGCAAAACATTTACAAGAAACTATAACTATCATGAGCTGAATGGATTACTCGAATTATAAACAAACTTCTTTTCTTATGAGTTCATTTAACAAAATGAAATAATCTGCCTGAAATTTGTGACACTTTCATACAAAAACATATGACCTAACATGTACATTCAGAGGCGACCAAAACCAATTGTACAAAATGTATACGTCTTTTTTGTTTAATTGTTAAATTATGCCAATACTAAAATATCCTTTAATCACCAAGGCTTACAATTTCATGTTTTCTTGTTTATATTACAAAGGTTACCAGATAACTGACAAGACAACGACAAAAGCAACAATAGCACCTACCCCCATGTTTACCAGCCCGTCTACAGCAGACACTCAATCTCCAATAACTGTGACACAAAAAGGTAACATACAATAGAAAGAACATCACTTATATATAAAACACTGGAACGTACATGTAGTAAATTAACACGAAAGTAGTCAATCGATGTTCAAATATCGTAAATCGACCGGGCAGAGACAAATAAAGATAAAAAAAACCCAAAAAAAACCAAACAAAACAAAACCCAAACCCAAACCACTTCCAAAAAAAACCCTTAAAAATCTCCATTATAACAGCGAGGGAATCGCCAAAATGAAATTAAGTTAAGGAGATGCGTTGTTGTAATAAAACGGAGCTAGATAAACGAAATATTAAAGAGGTGTGAGTTAATTTGATTTCCCTTTAACTCCGTCTATCTTCACCACAGCATATCCTGCAAAACAATCTCTACCAAATAATTCAGAGTTGAGTTTGATGTTCAAAAAGTAAAATCACAAAAATACTGAACATAGAGGAAAATCAATTCGGAAAGTCCATATTCACATGGCAAAATCAAACAACAAAACGTATAAAAAACGAATGGACAAGAACTGTTATATTCCTGACTAGGTACAGGAATTTTCAAATGTAGAAAATGGTGGATTAAACCAGGTTTGATGTTTGATGAACAATTGATGTTCATTCATTCGAAGAACATGATATTTTTTTTAATTGAATTTACCTAGTAGTTTTGTATCTTTGAACCAATTTCTTTTCATCTTTGATACAATTTCTTTTCAGTTAAGTCAATTGCAGTGTTTTTTTTATGCCCCACCTACGATAGTAGAGGGGCATTATGTTTTCTGGTCTGTGCGTCCGTTCGTCCGTCCGTCCGTCTGTTCGTCCGTCTGTCCCGCTTCAGGTTAAAGTTGGTCAAGGTAGTTTTGATGAAGCTGAAGTCCAATCAATTTGAAACTTAATACACATGTTCCTTTTGATATGATCTTTCTAATTTTAAAGCCAAATTAAAATTTTGACCCAAATTTCACGGTCCACTGAACTTAGAAAATGAAAGTGCGAGTTTCAGGTTAAAGTTTTTAGTCAAGGTAGTTTTTGATGTCCAATCAACTTAAAACTTAGTACACATGTTCCCTATGATATGATCTTTCTAATTTTGATGCCTAACTATATATTTTTTACCCGTTTCCACGGTCCATTGAACATGGAAAATGATAATGCGAGTGGGGCATCCGTGTACTTTGGACATATTCTTGTTTTTCTTCTGTAGTGCTGCTACACATATGTCCCAGATTAGGAGAAGATTGAGCATTTTAACGTCAAATCGTTGTGCGCTTGTTCAAAGTCAGGAACCTGTAGTTAAGTGGTTGTCATTGGTTTCTGTTTGTATTATTTCGTAAATTATTCTATTATGGATTATAGCCGTTGGAATTTTCATTTGAATTGTTTCACATTTATCATCATATGTCGGGGCCATTGGTGTTTTGTCTTTGTCGAAGGTCGTAAGGCTACCTATAAGAGCTCACATTTATTTCATTTGAACTCCGATGGAATGTGATCTCCTTGTCAGTCATACTACGTTTCCTTTTATTTTGGTTTACCATTCGGTAATTATTTCATTAAATGCTGATATATAGAATAAGCTTTAGGCTATTTTATTACATCAGCAACATTACTTCATATTCATAATTCATTCTCAAACGACAGATCTTATATATTCTTAATGAATAACTGAATATTAAAAAATAGAAATAAATGCATTTACACCAGCTTAAAAAGTAAACTAACACAAGTACCGAACTCCAAGGAAATTTTAAACGAAAAGTGCCAAACCAAATTGCAAAATCAAAATCTCAAAAACACCAAACGAATGTTTAACAACTGACATTGGTAGAACTTATTTCGAAAATGGTGGATTTAACCTGGTTGTATAGCTGAACTTCTCACTTGCATTAGAGTCGCATAAAAATTAAAACGATGAATTAATTTTTGATTTCTAAGCTTCGACCAACAGCCCATGTCAAAGCTCGCCTTGTGTGAATGGCGGCTTGTGTGTGGAAAAAGACCAGAGTTATTTATGTTACTGTCAAAGTTCTCCACTTGGTTCTATAATAAATACTGGGAAGAGATGTGAATTGAACATAGATTTACCTAAGACATTGAGTAAGTATTTTAATTTCATCTATATACACAATTTTTTTTACGAATTGATAAACTGATATTGTATAAAAAATTATGAAAATAGGTTAATATTCTAGTGGTAGTGGTCTTGTCTTTACGTTTAGAATTGAATTTCTGCACACAATATTATCTATGTCGAAAAGACACCTCCTTACAAAGGAAAATAAAAACTGTCAACAATTAATTGACACGAGTTTAAGGAGACAGACCAACAATTCACCAACTATAATTTAGAACATATAAGAAACCCCTTCTTCACAAAACATATAGCTTTTAGTTTCATTGTTTACTTCAACTAACAAAAACAGTTGTAAAACTTTTGGTGAAATTGAAATACATCAAGACCAATTTGAGCCAAACTCTACTAGTTTCAGAGTTTGCATTAAAAATGTAAAATTCATGATTTACCTAGTATCTCATAATTTTAATTTAAAGTAAAATATTTACAAAACTGTAAAAAAAAAAATAGTTGAACAGTTAGGGATTTTAAATTCGATGATCTGACACCGGACGCTAGAAACAAAGTGCTCTATCAGACGAGCTCGATACAAAACATTTGAAAACTTTTATAATTCAAAGTGCATTTAATTTATTTGCATTTGCACCCATCTGTTTATGATCAGTCTACAAGATAGGATTTGAACATTCAATGTCACTAAACCATCAGTCATACTGAATGAAAAAACAAGGAAAATTAAAGAGGTTTTAAAAAAATACATAAATACTTAAGTACTATGATCAATAAATAACAAAGACAGAAAGGCCCACTCAACATAATTGATAATTCAAAGAATCTTTTGTAGAATAAATAAATATTTTATTTCATATATTCCAGCAACAACATGGCTCCACATATTCGGAAAATAGCAGCAGCATTATAGAAATGATATATTTATGATAACAAACGATTTAATGATCCTGTCTAATAACTTTGTTTATACGCAAGAATAAATAGGTGAAAACAGTATAATTCATATTCAATGTACCATACAGTCTACAGAAAAATGATGGTTGACAAACTAGTAGCTGTTGTTTTGCATGAATGCATTTCAAATAAACTCTTCATAGATTACATGACTAAATTCTGTAAATACGCCAGATGCGGGTTTCGTCTACAAAAGACTCATCAGTGACGCTCGAATCCAAAAAAGTTAAAAAGGCCAAATAAAGTACGAAGTTGAAGAGCATTGAGGACCAACATTTTCAAGAGCATGGTGGATGACACTTGAATGGCAGGAGACGTTTACTCAGCTTTTGTTTGTTAAATTAACTTGTATCATTTGGCTGCTGAAAGTGTTTTAAAAAACCCAATCGATTTTGTATTTATTTTTAGATTCCAATGATTTATTTTGATTCACACATATATCGTGCCTTTTAACATTGTACATACCACCATAAGCAACAGAAAAGTTGACTGAACAAAATTTGCCTTATTAGGATTCATCACCGAGTAAACTTGAACGTAACAATTAAATCTGCATGAAATTTACAGTTATATTTCTCATTTGTGTACCTGCCGCTTGATTAAGCCAAATACCTCTTTCCTGTTGACATTGACGTTGACATGACATACTAGTACATAGTTGATTTCCATTGACAGATAAATCCAAATCACATTTGCAAAAATAAAGGCATCAGTAGTATACCGCTGTTCTAAACTCGTAAATCGATGAACAAAAAACAAAATCGGGGTAACAAACTAAAACTGAGGAAAACGCATTAAATATAAGTTAGAGGAGAACAGCGACACAACATTAAAATGTAACACACACAGAAACGGACTAAGCAGTAAAACAATCCGATGAGAATAACAAATATAACATCAATACCAAATACATGAATATGGGATAGAAAAGTACCGTGACGCGACTTATAGTAATGTGAATTCACACTCAAATATAAGAGAAAACAAACGACACAACGGAAAACAACGTTGAAAAGTAACAGACACAGAAACGAACTATAATATAACAATGTTTCTAACTTGGTACAGGACATTTGTAAAGAAAAACATGGTGGGTTGAACCTAGTTTTTGGGCATTAAAAGACACTTACATTACACACCTTACACTGCAAAAGTATGTGCTCAGCTTATCAACGGACGCAATTTTATCACCTATCGTCGTCCTTAATTTATGAACGTTTTCTAAAATCATTTCATTAGAAACCACTAGACCTTTCGAATTTGCTCAAATGCATTAACATATAATTAAGTGTCTTACTATGCTTACTATGCTTACTATACTATAAACAAATATATCGATTGCTTCCCCCAGAACTAGAACTGCAGCTGTAACTATATATCTATCACAAAAGCAGATACAATGACCCCTGAGAGATATCGAATGTTGTATTATACTAAATATACAAGGTATACGTCTGTCTTCTGTCGTCGTTATCTTTCCCAGCTATCGATTTTATTTTGGGAGAACCTCTGAATTGACTGAGACTAAACTAAGCAGAGATATTTGGTACCCATTTGTCGACGTTTTATATAACTGTGGAAAAATGAATAACATGCATTTATTCAATACAAATTCCCTTTTAGTCTTGGGCTTATCATTTCGATATTTTTATCATCTGTATTCATAGTTCAATTAAGGAGGAACACAAATCACGTTGTCTCATCATTCACTGATCGAAAAAAACAAATGCCAGGATGGCACACATGGCTTTATTAATCACATATTTTGCAACACACAACCTTGGCTCAGGCCGAACAGCAAGCCAAAGGATACAAAATGACTGAAAACGTGAAAACTATTTTCATGTCAAATTTATAGTCAATCTACTTTTAAAATTTCAATAATGCTTTCTCATTTTGTGTCAGCGCAAATACCACATGTTATCTTGAAAAAAAAACATTGTTTGATCAACAGAAATACAAACTTATTAATATACCAGGTTTATAATTTTTGTTCGCACCATATTCGTTCCTTCTACATTAGACTCAAATCAAATGGGTTCTATAAATTTTGGGATTTCAAAAATTTGGCATTGATAGTTCATTGTGATGTCAAATCCATAACATCGAACAATTATTTTCAAAAAGACTTCAAATCTGTATATAACCTTGCAGTGCCTAAAGTTAAAGTTTGTAAATATTTGACAGGGAATAATATTTCTCTGAAAGATGTTCTCTGGTCGATTGGAGGATTTTCGGATCCCCCCTCCAGATATAATGTAAAATACTTTGCACCATAACACCCATTTCATTAAAGATTTCAATAGCTTATGAAGGGTTTGTACCAAAATTGAAGAAAACGAATGCAAATTTGAGGAAGAAGTCAGAGAGAGACCTTTACCGCCATTTTTAAAGATATATATAATATCTCAAAATGGATCTCCACAATCTATCAATATGATTAGCTTCAAGGAAATTTTGAGTAATTTTAGCAATAGTTACTTATATTCTTGCTGTCATTATCATACTATTGCACTCAGCAAATCAATAAATGGAAGACTTTTATGGTATGATTTCTTGACACTATTTTTGCAGTAGAGGTGTATCCAAACAAATGAAAAATAACGAAAGTACTGCCAACAATTCGCTCTCTTTCCACTTTGGAATCCGGGTTATATTACGACGACATTTTATTGATTCCATGTCCATTCAACATATTTCCTAAATGCAAACGCATGCAAAACTGCGATAACTATGTCATGTTTAATGTTAATCTTTATTTTAGAGTCTTTTTACCTTTTATACTGATATGACATAAATAATAAAGTATTTTTTTCAATTTAAAATCCATGTAATTCTCCTGTTCTCTTTAGGCGAGTCTGCTATCAAACGTTTTTATGGTAGGCCTTCCAAATTCTCTCCATCAATAAAATAAAATTCTATAAAAACCTTTCTAACTCGTATTATTCGAGCAAGGAATGAAATTGTGAAGTTGAATAATGTCACTTTTGCTTATAGAATAATCTGCATCAGGTATTCTAGAGATCAAAAGTTTAAACGTCAAGTAATTTTATAGGTAGGACAGAATTTCTTACTCTTTTGGAACACATGAGATATTTTCCGGTACAAATAAACAAAGCAAAACAGACAGACAAACATATAGAAAATAGCAGTTCAATTTTCTAAAGCTATCATATTCATTTGTGCTTACCGATATGTTTCTAAAACTCCTTTGTAAAGTGGTTTGATTTAGTCAGTTTACACGAATTAAAGTCTTCCTTTTTGAATTTACCCTGGAGTTCGGAATTTTTCATCTTTTGTTTTTGCAGGATTAGATAAAAAGAAAGTCTACTATAAGACGTATAGATATATTATGGTTACAATATTATGATGGTTTCCCAAAACCATATAATTCATTACATTCAAATTGTATGCTGTGAAATGATGGTCATTGTAATATTCAATGAGACATGGTAACACCAGCAGACGTGATCAAATTAATCAGTATAGTGATTTATATCCCTTCTTGATTTTCTCCGTAGAGGGTTACTGCCTACAAGGAATCTATTGAAACAAGGAATTATACATTTAATTGAAGTTGTCATACGAAACATCGGGCTAATTTGATGGTGCAAAATGTGGTCATTCTGACTATGATCATGGAACACATTCATGATCATTTATGCATCTGCTTTTCTGAATTCTTTGTTTGTTTTAGGTCAACACTCTATTCTTTTTCTTTTTCTTTTGCCCATTAACCATTACTAGTATTCATCACATTGTAGCACCTCTTTATTTTGTATCCTTATTTTGTGTTCAAATTTTCCCTCAAGTGTTATGTATTATTTATTCTCTATTCACTTTTTTCTATACGAATCGAACTAGACTTAAATAAATATTCCATGACTGTCATTAAAGTCAAACCAGATAATTACAGATATACAGATAAACAAAAATTAAACGGACGAACGCTAAATCATGCAGTACTTTGAATATAAATATACATTAATAACAAAGGTGATCAGTAATATAGTATACATCTTTACATAATTCCCCGTTTGCTCTACCTTATTATCTGATATGGCCTAGTGGACATTAGATTGGACATACACTGATAAGCTATTCACCTTTATAGAATAACTTTGGAAGAATATTTCAGAATGGTAGGTGTAGTAATGCCAATACAAACTTTAATTATATTAGTTACTTCCAATATATACCAGCATAGATGGATTAGAAGAAATAAGAATTTTCGTGATCAATGATACATTGTTCTTTGACTTAGGAATCCTCCTCATATATCCATCCGTAGAAGAATGCTTAGTCAAATAGTATTCAAAACCGTACTACGCGCATGTTAATGAAAGTCGCCCTAAGTTCAGTCCATATATTTGTTGATATATTGTTATCTATTGGAAGAACATTATTTTGTTTATCTCTTGTTAATTAAAATTGTTTCGCACTTAGAGGAAAAATGGTCAACCAATATAACAGATGTAATATATTTTAACGATGAAAATATTATAGGGTTATAGCATGAATATTGGGGAATATTGTCCCGAGTAAAATTTTATATTGCACGAGCTTGCGAGTGCAATATATGTTCTACGAGGGACAATATTCCCAAATATTCATGCAATAACCCTTTTATTGTATAGCAATATAATATTTTAAAGTAAAGATTGGTTTAAACTAAGATTTAAACGTTGATGACGTCATGAATTTTGAAGATTTATTGCACTAGTGCAATATTAGAATTTATTGCACGCTAACTTTTGGTTACGTTCTGTGGGAAATATTATATTGCCATACAATAATAATAGTTACTGCACCAAATAAATAAAGAATAATTCTCTTGTTATGCTTCTAAATTAGAAATACAATTGAAATCAATCCAAACCCTCACCGGAACCATTTTGTCTTCCAGATTTTCAATTTAAGGGGGCTCGCGGGTCTAAATGAATTTTTTTGTTTTATATAAGATATCTCTATATTTTTCTATGAATGAACTTTATCTTATCCTTAATATAAAAATGAAATAAAAATATGGGGTCACCGTTCATTTACGCTCACAATCTGCCGTCAAAAAATGCATACATTTTTGTTAATGTCCTTTTTTTCTGTTGAACTAATAGGAGAAATAGCGGTAATATCGAAATAAAAAAAGAACTAAATTACAGAAATCGCTTAAATTTTACAATTATTTACTTTATGTACAGCTTATTAGAAAACAACAATAAAAAATATAGGTCACCGATGAGTTAAAAAAGATATTTCAATTCTAATGCCAAAAAAGGGCATTTTTTAACCAAAGGGAGATAATTTAGAGCTTTTTTTAATGATATCGACATTTTAAAAGTCACCTGGGGTCAACACGAATTGATTTTTTGGAATAATTTTTGTACCATAAGATAAAGTAACAACTACTGAAGGTAATTAATAGAATTTGTAGTGTAAAATAAAAAAAAAAAAATTCTTCTAAAAATCTTATACCCGCGAGCCTCCTTAAAAGTTAAAAAAAATAGTTTTCACAATTCCCTGAATGTTTTATTTCCGTTTTTTTCATTTATTCGTCGAACATAGGCAAAGTTTGTGATAAAATCAAATATATTGTGAGCTTTTTTCTCTAGATACCCTGTTCGTTTGAGGATTTGATCTTCACCAATTTGTAAGGGCAGTATTAAAAATGAGGTGAAATATATGACATTTCATCAAGTTGGTTTCAATCTAATATGTTTGAACTTCAAAGTGATGGTTTTTTCTTGCATGCCGGGAAAAAATAGACATCTACATTGTACATAAAAAGGACAACATCTATAGTGTCGACCTGGTTAGCTTTTCAAACAATCCAAAAATGTATCCTCATAAATAAAAAAAAATATAATGTTTCAGAGCTTAAATTGATTTGAACATTTCGTGTAAAAAAACTTAAGGCGAAGTGTACGTAATTGCACGCCCCTAGCGGAATACGGGATTAATAACGTTCGACGTTAGTTACGCAAGTTATCTCCCTTACTCCAAGAAAGGACACACGAAAGAAAAAATACTTCGTTCGGTCTATCATAAATCCAACAAGCATTCCCGTGCTGTCTTAAAAAACCTAATCTTGAGAAATTATCTGAGTTATTTCAGTTAGAAATCAAAGCATTCTATTGTTTCGTGCAGCCTGACTTTAATACCAGTTGATTTTTATTTTTATTTTAGACGTATGGGACATGAAAGTCATTTCGTGTAAAACTTATGATATCAACAGATTGTAAAAATTCCTCACCGCAGAATTATACATAAATAAACATGTGACGATTGTACTTTTATTGATATCAAATTAATAAAAATGAAACATTAACACTGCATGAAATGATTAGTTTAAGGAATCATTAAACTACTTGAAAATCAGTTGTAAGTTCCGAGTTTATTATTTTCCTGTTAGTTTATTGGTCAAGTAAACGCAATATTTAATAGTAGTTTACAAATGGTTTACTGGATGCAGTAAGTTCACGAATCGACACCTGATTTACTGTCCAGTATTTTTCAAATTTATTGAAGTTTAATAGACATACAACTTCAAATTTAATGTAGAGGATACCTGTATAACATGATTTACTACACATTAAAGTCAAAGATATTCCAAACAGAAAGCTGTTTACTGTGGTTTTAATTCTGATTAAACATCGAGTTGCAAATTTAATACAACAATAAACTTTCATTTAATGCAAATTGAAATCAGATTCAATTCCAAGTTTAAAGATTTAATGTGTGATATAACTAGATTTACTTCAAATTGAAACTCATTTTGACTCCATATGCTATAAACAAATGTGTGTATTATTCGTGTTTGTTGCACTAAATATATGCCAATTGATCTGCAAATGCACTACAGAAAACAGTTTTCATCAATATATCACCAATAACAGTTCTCACAAACTCTATCATAATGCATGACATATTTGTTTATGCAAAAATTCGCCAGTATTACAAATAAAGCCATAATTGTGCACCCTAAGTTGCCTCAACCAATAATTCGAATAAAAGACTCATGACTGCCTCAAAATATGAGATAATTACAATGAGAGAAACAAGCTGTCTGTAATGGAGAATTTGCCTGACTAAAGCGAAAACCTGAATAAAAAAACCAATTGTATAACGTATTAACTAACTTTATTCTTTATTTTCGATTTACAAATACATGACATATGAAAGAACTAACATTCCTTTCTATAATAATTTGAAAACAAGAACAATATCTGCATACATATTGAATTATACAACTCTAATTTTGTGCATTTTGATTTTTTTTGTTATACTGAGCTGTTTTAAGGAACAATAAAACATACATAAAACATAACATTTAAATATAATAAATATTACGATATTTGAAGATTCCTATTGTTGTGGTCTGGGAACAGTATATGTAACATATATATTTTCCTGTTGTGATGGATTCCATTTTATTACCTAATTGATCCTAATTTTAAACTTACAATTGTTTTAATAGAAAGAGTTAGTTCCCTTTGAATACAAACGTTTGAGCTGAATAATGAAATCCAACATAATTTGGAGGGTTTAAAAAGCCCCCAATTATATGCAACCGGTTACCCCGTTCTTATAAAAATAATAATTATTCGAAAATTATCATACTGATGTTTTTTATAAGAATCTTAATAATTATGAACGTATTTATAAAACTTTAAGTTAAAACAAAACTTTCTAAATATCCCGCTTCTGTACCGTAGTTATATTTTATTTCATTACAACACCCGATATCCAAAAGTGAATGTTGTTTATTCTCTTCTTTTAATTGCTAATTATTTCACTCTTAATCTTTACATATAAATATTCAAAATATCCGTCTTATCACTTTTCAACTGACATAACTTGTAAACTAATAAGTGTAAATCATTCGTTTAAATATGAGTTTGTAACGTTTAAATAAGTTTACAATTAAAGCAAAATTCTGTTTATCTATGTCTGCACTTTAAACATACCTTCATTTTCCTTCGTATTAAACTTTAAAAAAATCTTCATTTTTTTAAAGATACGAAAAACGTTCTTATTCCAACAAGAGTTGTTTCCCTTTCATTGTTCAATTGTTATAACGAATCCCATAATATTATAAGTCCCTAGTTACGTACGTGTGTATATGTTTAAAATATTATATTTGATTATGCTTGCTTGGACACCAATGAGCAAAATATACAATGAAGAGTTTCACAAAGACAAGGATTTTTAATGTAAAACCAGCTGTTGTCTACATGCATTGTATAATTGCTTACATAATTGCTTACATCAGGATAGCAGATTCACTTTTATTACTACTACATGGCTTTTTCATATATTGTATAATCACGCACAAAAGAAACATTAAAACATATTGAAATTTAATTTATCCGAAGTTTCTCACTATTTCGAAGAATTTCCATTTTGTCTTAAACAATTTACTACTGTGTGTGTGCAAATAAAATAAACTACTTGTTTACGCAGGAGCACATCATATATTGAACAAAAACAACGGAGAAAATTCAATAAAATAATCATTGTTTACATATATTTTCCGTGATGTTAGTTTTCAAATCAAAAAGGTTATAATTTTGTTTTGCCAATGATATGTTATTTATAATTTTGCCTATTACTACAGTATTGTTGTTTCAAGAAGCACTTTAAATTAACTATTTGTATCAAAACATCCTCTTACGACCCGCTTGTTGTTGTTGAAGACAGTATGCTGACATGAGGGTGTATTTTTTGTATAATTGTTCGCATCCATTTGATTTCGTGATGACTGATATATGTTAACATAATAATTGAAAATTACCAGCGATTTTCTTTGTTTTTGTAGCTTTGGACATTTAATTATGTAAAAATTAATAACAATTACATGTAGCAATTACTGCATACCTAAAAAATATACAGTTTAATCAATGATTTTTACTATCTAAACACCCATTCATGTCCTGGCACGACTTCTGGTTTTTTCCTTAAAGAAACTGCCCCAACCTTTCGAATATTATTCTGCTGTCTGCTTCTCTTACTCAGTTTATTTTCGTGTTTCTGGTCTAGGTTTTTTGACTAATTTGGCAAAATCGTCAGACCTCCAATGCAGAAGTGTGACGATAAACGACCCTTCGTCTTCTGAATCGGTTTGTTCAGAAGACATATACTGTATCTCCATACTTTGCATAACTGTTTCTTTTTGTTCTTTTGGCATGCTGGATTTTTCTTTTAATGCCTTTTTTCTGTTGTTTAATTTCTAAAAAAACGAATTAAGCTCTAATCAAAATTCCTTTAATTTCATTTTGAATACATACAAATAGATTCTATATATGCCTCAATAACTCTCCTTCAATAAAAACATTATTATTTTCGTTATTTCTATAAACAATAACGTCCAGCAAAAAGCAATCTATTTTTTTTTGTGTGTAATAACACCTAATATAAGAAAGCCATATTTTGATTGGTTGGTAGCTATAGCCAGTGTATTTTTCGCATATACTAATATTTTTCCTCATTTCAAACGAATTTGCCTGTTTTTCATCACTGCCGGTGAATTTGCCTGAAATACCATGGTATTTGTCATTTTGGATATTCCTTTTTATACCCTCTCGAGCATCCTCCCTCAAAAAAACTTAGATATGACGTTACATAAAAAAGCGAGCTAACGCGTATTAGTACATGTATAATTACCACAGTTTTATGATAATTTCCTCTTAGCCTCAAAATTGTGCATAAAAATGTTAAGGAATTGTAGCTTTCAAGTTATTAAAATTGCTGTTACAAAATATTAGAAATTATCATAAATTAAGGAATGTATATCCCTCATGCAAAGCTCTGATTCCTTTTACGAATTTGACTATAATTTTTGGACCTTGTTGATTATAGCTCTTCATCTTTTATATAAGCTTTGGATTTCAAATATTTTGGCCACGAGCATCACTGAAGAGACATGATTTGTCGAAATGCGCATCTGGTGCAACAAAACATTTATCACAATCTTTATTTTCATTTTTACAAATTGTTGTTATTACAATTAGATTAATATAATGATCAAATGAACACTTGAAATTAAATATTTGTTTAATTGTATATTTGAATCCTATTTGGTACTCTCGCCCAAGGTGACACTTGCTAACACAAGTAATGTAATATTTTTTACATTTACATGTTTGCAGTTCATTCATGTTCCTTTGCATTTGCATTTTTGTAAAGTTTCTAATATTCTAAACAATTGTCCTCCCACATTATGTTAACTTCCGATATAGTCAATTTCAATGATCATCATTCAAATAATCAATGTATTACTGATCAACATGCTAAAAAAAAGATGTTAACTGATTTAAGTAGCGTGATTTTTCTAAAAACATGTATTAAAAAATAAAGTTACAATTGAAATTTTCCATATTAATTTAAGAGTTAGGTTATGTAATCTGCTACATGCATTTGTAACTCATAAACTTAAGCAAGTTTTTAATAATATCCGACCGTATGAGTATTTTGAAAAAGTAGCGTACGGTCCAAATACTCATACGGTCTGGAACACTTACAAAAAACGTTATGTTTCTGAATCAGACTCATATGTTCTACTCTATTAATATGAATAATCAACCGAGTTAAAACATGCTATGAATACACTAACTTGAGAAATGCTAAAATATAAGAATAACTCAACTGTTTTATGGTGGACGTGTCTTGCAAAAACCGAAAACCATGGTAACAAGCTGTACAATGATTGTCGACATGTTTTTGTGTGCGTTAAATAATCCTTATACATGTTTTAGCGATAAGAAAGAACGACAGCTACGTAGCTTTCGTCTGTAACTTTTAATCATGATTTACTTCGCTTTCTAAGTTAATAGCATCTGTCACAACCTACCTTGAAATGAAAGATGTTTACCAGTTAACTAAAGATATAAGATATACATTGCATTTTACATTGCCGTGGACGACGATATTCAGCTGATAAACCAAACTGCACAACAAAAGATTAAACACTAATTTTTCAATTATTAATTTTAGGGAGCACATGTATGCGAAATATGAATCTCCTAATTGGTACGATAATCCAGAGCTAGCAGTTTGAACTACGAGTTCCTCGATAGAAGTTTAATATTCTTCTTTTCAAGTATTTGATCAAAATGCTTAAAATGGTGAACTTGTAGTCATCATTTCGATAGTGTTACATGCGCCATTATAATTTGAAAGACCCTTATGGACTGTTTATAGCACAGATAACTGAGAAATTGTTATATTTTTTTTTATATTATATCATCTTTTCCCCCATATTCCCGTTTATCTTATTTCTCCCTAAATGCAACTAATATAATTTGAGGTATACACCAATTTGCAATACTATGGGTGATATCATGTATATGTGTTCTTGTTGAAATCAGGGTTTGAGCATCATCCAAACATTTGTAGGGATAAATATTTGTGAATAGGCAAGTATCCAAGCAAAATATTTGTAAATTCTAGCTGTATTCCATGTTTTCTTCGGAAAGAGGCGGTTGTGTATTTTTATTGTATAATAAAGATGTAAGTTGTTTCACGGGGAGTAGGTCAGTATCCAGTTGAAGACATGTAACTCTGACCAATATTGAATTCTTTTTGGCATGTCATTTTTTATATATTTAGTTTTTTTATTTACTACTAAAACGAAAAACAGGAAAAAGGTAGAAATTCATACTTTTTGTATAAAATACCTGACCTTACCGTATTCAATTTTGTCATTGTCATTGACTGTAAATATTGAAGCTTCAATATATTTTTTTTTGAAGGCCTAGCTTTCATTTAAACAACTAACTATAATAGTAACATAGTTTATTTTGCAAACATAAGAATCAAGGTCCTTTTTAATAGTGGAACACTCCAAATATTATTTGTTTTCATTTATAAAAGATAGTACGGTGACCGAGTAAGGAAAACTCGCTTATTTAAGGAGTTTAATTGTCATTCGGACTATACGGCTATAAATCACAGTATTGGTAGTTCAAAGGTTTTACTTAACGTTTTGACTTGTCGTCAAAAAATCGTACGGTGCAATTTTCATAAAATGGACTTTGAAGTACGTTAGTTTACTTGAACGAAAAATCGACAGAGAAAAAGTTTTGAGGTCAACATTGTAAAATAACATTCGTGATATGATATATGTTATTATATAAATTATTGTTATAACGTATTCATGTTATTTTAACGATTCCAAATAAAGTTTAGCATAATTAATTCGTTATTAAAGAGTTTTTGTAAAAGTTTAACACTACGAATACTTTGCATTTGATAGAGTACGTTCCAATTTAATTTCATATATTTTTTTTTATCGCAAATAGTAAAATAATTCACATTTATATAATATTTCATACATTTGTACCTTTATTAATCAACAATATCAAATTCATTTGTCTCAAAAGCACTATTGCAGCAATTCAAGCCAGACAAAAATTATAACGCTCATATGACGGAGCTATTCGAAGCTTATATACAGCCTCTTATAGATATATATACGCAATTAGGATGTTATGTATTATTTACATTTACATACTGGAATATGTTCCTTGAAGCAGTAGACATTTAGCTGTCAAATGTTTAGAGCAGAACGAGAAGGAAATTGGTCTCTTCCTTGAGATCGTCATCTTAAATGAAACATTATATTTTTGTAACCAACCGTAGCGTACGAAGGTGGATACTCGATATGCTTCAATTTTCTGAGAACATTCGATCACCTTTTATAGATGGCTACTTCGCTTTTTATACAGATCCTGGATATTTTAACAGTACTACGACATGGCAACAGAAAAGACCGTTATAATAGCCTCACGAGGATTAGGTGACACTTTAGGCATAACAAATCAAAAGTCTGCGCTTGTTAGATGGACCCTTACTAGACATTTAATAGAATCCATTTGTCGTTTAATGCTGAAAAGGGATGGACTTGATGCAAATTATGCCAATTCACAAGAAGAAACAAAGCCAACAGCAAAGAAAAGAGATAAAGAACATGTTATTGCCATTGTGAACCATCTGAATTATCCATGACTGATCCCTTGGGTGTGGAATTCCTCCCTCAATGTCTTATCAATATCTCTTCTTAAATGCATGCTTCAAGAAATATTCGAGGTTATTTACTCACAGTAGTCGAGGGAGGCTTGAACATGTCTAAACATTTTATCACTTGTGCTCTTTCCTAATATCAAAAGGAATTTTTATAGTCCAATATCTAAGTCAAACACAAACCTTAAATATAAATCGGGGGAAATTCTGTCAGGTCGCATAAATCCATAACTTGTGATTAGACGTGCACTGATTTTGGGAAAATGTAGAGATGATCTTATCACAGAGCATGTGTTGTCGCACCCATTCTATTATCCCCTTTTCAAAATGACGGCACCATGAGAAAATCATGCAAGTCGGATTTTGTGAAGCAATTCGAATCTTAAGTCTCTTGTGCACTTTCCCTACCTTCCTTTATACCATCACTCACAACTTACATAAGAGATGGTATGGCATTGGCTCAATTTATTAATGCAAAAAAAGGTAAAACATACGGCGACCTTGCAGCTAACTATTAAAACAAAATATGTCCCAATACTTTTCTATGGCGCACATAGTAGCATATTGTTTTGACCACTACGATACAAACAACTGTATAAAATTTGCAGAAAGGGAACGCCGTATAGAGACTGCATGAAGCTTCCATGAAAGTGTATCAGATTATAGAGCGGAGAACTATTCCTGACTGGAAAACTTTGACAAATCCCATAAGATTCCACCTGATGTGAGCTTTACATAGTCAAAACGTTTGTTAATTCCAACACTGTTCATGGCTGTCGTTCCTTGTTCGGCACTCAAGAAAAGGCATATACCCAATGCCTTAACCTTTGACACGGAGTTTAGGGAAATGTGAAACAATCATACGGACCTCTTATACAATTGTAATTGTTCTGTGTGTTCGCTACTATAAAAAATAGGTCACATACAAGAGAGTTGAAGTTGCAGATGTCTTTCCCCAACAATTTGTAAACTATTGCCTGCTACACATGTACTTACCGGATGCAACGCAACTTCGTCTCTTTTTGGAGTAGGTATACAAACTGTCTACAAGACTTCGAAGGACACGCACGACTATTTCAGTTTATTTTAGAGTTTCGGTATAATATTGACAATGATGAAGCCCTTGTTTTGGCATGAAAGATAATTTCAAGGGTTTATGATCAGAACTGTCTCTTTAAAACCACTCCGTCATTATAATTATTCAAGTTTGCTACTAGTAAAGATGTAAGTTTAGTCAGGTAACCTTCCTGCGAGACGGCACTGAAACAGTATGTTTTTACGTACTTCATTTCAAACTAAAATTTGGACCGCATTACACATTGCTAAACCTCTATCCGGTCATCTTTAGAATACGGTGGGCGAGAGTAAAATGTTGCATTACACCCCGTTTATTTTTCCAGGACATATTTTAGCAGAATTCTTACAGGATCTGGTGTCTTTATTGAAAGGAAAATCTGCATGCGAAAAAGTCATGTGTTTGTTCACTACAAAACCTTACATGTCCGGGGCTTTGATCCTGTAAAGGGTAAGAATTTTGTAAAAAAACTTAAATTATGTTCCTTGACAATTAACCAGAAGTTATAATTTTGTTGTGTGGTTCTCTTTGATTGGAATGTTGAATTGTAACTATTTTCGAAGTATTGAGTGCTTTTTAGTTTTAATGAATTTCATGAATGATCTTATGCAAAATATGCCTTCATGACAGTTAGATGCAGGTAAAAATAAAATTAATCATTTATTGATGAGGTTGAATGTCAGCCGGCAAGGTAACTATTGTAATTTTAACCGAATATGTGTTGATATCTTGTGTAATAGAACAAGTATTTGAAAAACGCCAATTTCAAGAAGAAAATTTTTTTTTTCATTCTTTTTTAACATTTTCATTGATTATTGATATAAGAAAATGTCTGTATCTAGAATTTAACTTCAATTGTTATATATTTCTTCAAATTTAAAAAAAGTATGGAAGAAGAAAAAATAAAAACAGAATTTGATCTTTGACCTCATTTTATGCAAAAAAATCGATATTTTAATAGTACTCATTTTTTCCGAATCCAATGATATATAATATAGCCATATAGTATGTTTGACGATTAAATCTAAAAAATATTGGGTCTGGTCACCGTACTCAGAATTGACTTCAAATTTAGAACATGATAAGATTTTTATCTTTTATTCAACACGTCATATAACGGAAAGACTTTCGTTATGCTATTGTCATATTTCCGTTTTTCTGGCGTTTTTTCTGTGAGAAATTTATTTGGGTTTTTACAATTTTGATATGTGAATACATGAATCACATTACAGATATTGTAAGGCCGTACACTGTTTTCGTGTTCAACTGAATAAGAAGTTATTGTGTCGTTCAAAGACTTTTTTTTTTTTTAAGTTTTATTTTATTATTACAAAATTAGCATGGAAATTGCACTTGGTGGTAATTTGTAGGTAAGTGTTTAATTTGAAGGACACACTTGCATTAAACGTCGACACATGGGTAAAACAACGGATATTACAAGCTTGACAGGATCTGCCATCATTTACAGAGCACACATGATCATTCCAAGTTTTGATAATGTTTTCATTTTCTTATCTTAAGAATGTATCGAGTGTATTATGAAATTATTTGTTTATGACGTTTTATTTGTGTACACCCAGGAACACCTTCGTGCATTAACTCTTTCTTAATTGGCCACATTGTCTTATAATTTAACAATATAATGAATAAAAAAGACTTCATTAATGTATAAATTCAAAATACGCATGGAAAAATTTTCCTTCTAAATTTTTACCAATCTTCTTAAAGGGGACATCTATTTTTACAATTCTTCTTTTTGGATTTTTTTCGTACTTTAATCAGATTTGATAAAACGTCGCCAGTGTCTGAGCAGCAGGCAAATGAACCAGGATTAAAGTCTTGTCCTTTTTCTAAAACATTGGAAGATAACAAGACTCTGTTGATAAAATTCCGCATCAGTTTCACAAATGATGCTTGCTGGTCTTGTAGTATAGATTTTGGTAATATGCTTTTAAGTGGCTCGGGGTATATACATCCCACCATTGTGTAATATTCAATTCTGTTTTCTTGCCTTTCATTAATGCTGAGTACTTTATCGATATAGTGTCAATATGCCAAATTGCTACCTTTTTTGAAATAGATATCTGTTTTTATAGTGATTAAGATAAAAGCACTGTTTTGACTGCTGTAATTCAATTTTTAAAATATTGTACTTTTGTGCCTGTTTGTTTTGCTGACACATTGCAACCTGTTGTTCGGTGGTTGTCGTCTGTTTATGTGGTTCATACGTCTTTTTATTTTTCATTTTTATATAGATAAGACCATTGGTTTTCCTGTTTGAATTGTTTTACACAAGACTATTGTTGGCCCTTCATAGCTTGCTGTTCGCTGTGAGCCAAGGCTCCGTGTTAAAGGCCGTACTATGACCTATAAGTGTTTGCTCTTCACTCATTGTGACTATGATGGAGAGTTGTATCATTGGCCATCATACCACATCTTCTTATTTCTATTAGCCTTGGTCTCAGATCCTGAATGTGCATTTCTTAAATCGGGAGCCAGTAATTAAGTGGCTGTCAATCGTGTCTTTTCTCGTTTGTTGTTTTGAACATAATGAGGCAACTGGTTTTCTCATTTGAATTTTTGCTGTCGGAGCTTTTAATACCACTAGAACACACCCGCGAAATCGCGGGCATAATATACAACTGTTGTAGGATGATTTTTTTGTAAAAGATATTATGTATGGAGAATTTCATAAAAAGGTATCAAAAGCCCTCTCCCTTTTTCCAAAGTCCGATATTTGTTTCCTTTCTGTTAAATTCAATTATTTTCGTGTTTCTGGCCTCAGACCACAATTCTTTTTCTCCTTTGCTACAATGCATCTATTGGTAAAAGTCAAATTGAATTTAAAATTTGCACCGCTTCCAACATGAAATAAATGTAACTTTTTATATATAGACCATTATTAGTCTAATAAAATATGGTTCTAGGACAATCCATCAGTGCTTTTTCTTTTGAGAGCCTTATTAACATGCCAATGGTAGGATATAAATCATGTATAAATGACTAAGACAGACTACGGGTAATTTGAGGGGTGGTCGTAGAGGTCCTGATCCCGAAATCCCGTGCTTGAAACCTTGAAATCCGGAGATTCAGAATTTTAAGAAATTTTCCCGAAATTCTAAAATCGAAAAATATATTCCCGGCCCCAGCAAGGATCAATCCCCAAACCCCGAGCTTAAAAACATCCGATCCAGTGGCGGATCCAGCCTTTTTAAAAGGGGGGTCCTAACCAAGGACAAAAAGGGGGGTTCCAACTACATGTCCCCATTTAAATGCATTGATTTAAAAAAAAGGGGGTTTCAACCCCCGGAACCCCCCTTTTGGATCCGCCACTGCGATCCCGACGTCCCAAAAAAGGTCCTGCCTCCCTCTAATCTCTAACCTACTTTCATTTTTATTTTTGCCAAATCACTATTTTCACTTTCAACAATAAATTTGTATGCCCCATTTATGGGCATTATGTTTTCTAGTCTGTGCATATGTGCGTTCGTTCGTTCATCCGTCTGTCCGTCCGTCCGTCTGTCCCGCTTCCGGTTAAAGTTTTTGGTCGAGGTGGACGAAAAGGTGATGATGTTGAAGTCCAATCAACTCGAAAGTTAGTAAATATAGTGCCGATGTGGCATCCGTGTACTTTGTTTCCACATGTTTTACTTATTGTAATATATATGCAACTGGTAGGACCTCTTAAATAGTAAACATTTCAAAGTAGAACACACCCGCGAAATCGCGGGCATAATATACAACTGTTGTAGGATGATTTTTTTGTAAAAGATATTATGTATGGAGAATTTCATAAAAAGGTATCAAAAGCCCTCTCCCTTTTTCCAAAGTCCGATATTTGTTTCCTTTCTGTTAAATTCAATTATTTTCGTGTTGCTGGCCTCAGACCACAATTCTTTTTCTCCTTTGCTACAATGCATCTATTGGTAAAAGTCAAATTGAATTTAAAATTTGCACCGCTTCAAACATGAAATAAATGTAACTGCTTATATATAGACCATTATTAGTCTAATAAAATATGGTTCTAGGACAATCCATCAGTGCTTTTTCTTTTGAGAGCCTTATTAACATGCCAATGGTAGGATATAAATCATGTATAAATGACTAAGACAGACTATGGCTAATTTGAGGGGTGGTCGTAGAGGTCCTGATCCCGAAATCCCGTGCTTGAAACCTTGAAATCCGGAGATTCAGAATTTTAAGAAATTTTCCCGAAATTCTAAAATCGAAAAATATATTCCCGGCCCCAGCAAGGATCAATCCCCAAACCCCGAGCTTAAAAACATCCGATCCAGTGGCGGATCCAGCCTTTTTAAAAGGGGGGTCCTAACCAAGGACAAAAAGGGGGGTTCCAACTACATGTCCCCATTTAAATGCATTGATTTAAAAAAAAGGGGGTTTCAACCCCCGGAACCCCCCTTTTGGATCCGCCACTGCGATCCCGACGTCCCAAAAAAGGTCCTGCCTCCCTCTAATCTCTAACCTACTTTCATTTTTATTTTTGCCAAATCACTATTTTCACTTTCAACAATAAATTTGTATGCCCCATTTATGGGCATTATGTTTTCTAGTCTGTGCATATGTGCGTTCGTTCGTTCATCCGTCTGTCCGTCCGTCCGTCTGTCCCGCTTCCGGTTAAAGTTTTTGGTCGAGGTGGACGAAAAGGTGATGATGTTGAAGTCCAATCAACTCGAAAGTTAGTAAATATAGTGCCGATGTGGCATCCGTGTACTTTGTTTCCACATGTTTTACTTATTTTAATATATATGCAACTGGTAGGACCTCTTAAATAGTAAACATTTCAAAGTAGACAGAATACAGAGAGTCTCTATATGTTAAAGAAGTACAAGCGTAGTTTAAATGTAGATAAACGCGGACAAATCATTGTCCTCTCTTAGCCCAAAGGAGGTATAATAGTTGTGGTTCTTGCGATATAAACACCATGATATGGAGAACGCTCTGATTGGCTTAATTATTTTTCTTTAATGTTATGTATCATACGATTGGTTGTATTTGTGCATCTTTCAAACCGGAAGTATAATCTATGATTAAAAGTCCGTCCGATGACGGAATCATATCCGGACTTCTTTTCTGTCGTTTTTTCCCCCAAAATAACTCAATCTGAATAATCATAGGAATGGATGACAAATGCGACTATGCATGTTACCTATAGGAAACAGAGGCATTATGGTTGATTTATTGTGGAAGGAAGAGAAGCGACACACAAAATGAGGTCTTCTCGTTTAATAGTATAGATACTGTATGGTATTGGTTTTGCTAATTGTTGAAGACCTCAAGGGACATGTACTTATTACATCAATTTCAATTTGACTCTGGTTGATATTTGTATCATGTGCAATCATACCACAATTACTTAGTTTATATACATTTAATTTACAAATGTCATTATTTCCACAGAAATTTATTTTGTGCCTACTAAAAAGCTTTTCTAAATAAAATTTGACAAGGAAGGCTCATTAAAAAGAAAAAAACGCAAGACAAAATGTTACATTTCATTTTTACAGGGCTCATCAAATGTCATAATTTAATATTCCTTGTGAAAGAAAATACGATATGTCTGTGTCTCAACTCATAAGCGACATGTATTCGCGGTCTGAGATTTGATCTGGTCATTATAGCGATTGTGACATTTTGATGAAGTGTGGTTTCCCATGGCGGGTGATGCATGCAAAGCTGTAACCACTTATTTCAATTTCGCACGAGTTTTTGTTTGTTTCGATGATATGCATCTGATAAAAAGGTTTATGTAATTTTGACACTGGCAAACTACTGTTTGCCTACATTAATATAAAAGTTCTTGGTTTCGTCTAGATAGTAACACATTTTTCCACGATTGTGAGGAAACCTTACCCCCCAGTTTTTGACTGGGTTCGTGTTTCTCAATCTATGATTTTTTATGTTGTGTGTTTGTACTGTTGTTTGTTTGTTGGTCCTTTTCTTTTTTAGCCATGGCGTTGTTAATCTATTTTTTGACCTATGAGTGTGAATGTCCCTTTGATATCTTTCGGCTCTCTCTAAGAGAGTATTCATCGTAATTATTCTTTATTTTATCACAAAAGTCAAACAATGACCACTTATATCAATTCAAATTTGATATTCTTAGAAAAAAAACAAAGAATTGATAAATTAGTCATTATATGATGATTTATTGAGAGTCAATTTACATGAATAAAGACACTGTTAAGTGATACTAAACAAAAGTTTTACGAAAGAAAGCTTTGCTTCTGGTGTCTTCATTTTCTAAATATGTGTAAGTAGAATGAAATATTTGTTATGCCATATATTTTTTTTGGTCAAAATGACAGAAATCCTCAGTATATCATGATTAATTTTTATATGGAGTGGAATATATATAGTATACAATACATATTCAACTCGCAATAATATACGCATATATCTGTATATTTCATTGAAGAATGAAGACAACGTTACCATTTAGAATTTGGATGTTCACTGCAGCTGTGTTTCATTTAGCAGGTAATATGTCTCCTTATTTTCAGATCGTTTCCGTCTCAAAACTATTAACAGAAGTCATACACTTTATTATTGGTAAAAATAAACGTTTCTAATGCAGTCGGTATATTTAATGCATATGTTTTGCTTATAAACATAAAGTATGCGAACGAGGTTCATATATTATTATATTTGTGTCTTTCACAAAAAGACAAAGATATGCATGTCAGTACGTATAACGGTATGCAAAACATTATTTCGGTCAAATCAATAACGGACAAAATATGTTGTAGAAGCCTCTCCTGTTAGATTGTATTCAAAAGGGTCGACTGTGTTACTCAAATGCACATCCGATGGCACATACTCATGGTGGATTAAATCAGCACACCTTTCGAAGCACCCACGGGGTTGGACATACGATCCTGACGAAAATTACAATTGGTTAAAAGTCATCAGAAGTAATCAAACTAACGATTTTGACCTAGAGATAACTAATGCCTCTAGTTTTGACGAAGGTCTCTACTACTGCAATTCTAACCGTTATACTTTACAAATGGAAAGTAAGTAAAGAAAAACGTAAGTTTCAATATAGAAGAGAAATGACAAAAAATGTTATATTGCTGTCAATTATCTGGAGACAAGGAAACGAAATTAATTGACTACCAGAAATTTGCCATTTATTACCATTATGTTTTAATTCTTTCTAAATATGAAAAAAAACCAATGATACTGTAGAATTCAAAATGTTTTAGAAGTCAATCATTCAAGTTTAATCATCTTCGTAGCCAGGAAACATAACTAGTCATTAAAATATATCCAAGATTCAGTCAAGCGGTTAACTTCCATTTTAGTTGCTGCCTTTCTTTGTAAACAACAGTGTCATACAAATCTCTATATATCTACATTTAGCGCAATGACAGATGTACAATTTGTAGATATTACAGTATACCTCCCATGTATTGAAACATATATGCAAACATTATGTCGATTTCGCTATCATGATAGTAGTTGAAATGGAAAGAAACTACAAATGCTGATGATGATGTATGCATACGGCTTTTGAAAATTCAGTGGCAAAATAAAGGCATATTCAGGACGATAATGTGTTAATGTTATATGAATATTTACCCAGTACAATGGGGTGATCTCAGATGCACAGATAAAGGTAAACTTATGTTGCTCCAAATGTGGCACCCGTCGTGTTGTTTTTATTGTAAAACTAAAAGAGTGATATGCATTGTATAAGATAAGATAAGCAAATAGTCTTAGGTTCGATTTAGTTTTTTTATTTTCGTATTTTGCAATAGATCAAAAACTTATATCCACCAAAAAAAACAAGATGCACAACAAAACGATTAATTGATTAAAATCCACACATTAACTTAATGTTTAAATGAATTGCATTCAGTATTTACATTTTAAATTCTCATGAGGCTATGAACATGATGAACCAACAATACTCTGATAGAATACTTTGTATGTGAAATAAGTGATAATTTTCAATATATGATGTATGAGCACATTACTCGGTAATGCTCTAGGTTCTGGAAGTAATAAAATAAAGTAGAGGAGGTTCATTAAGAGACTTTCCGTTTTTAATTGTCCTTGGCTATAGATGCTTTTGTTATTTTAGTTTGTTTTGTATATGTTGAGGGCCTTTCGATTGAAACAGGAAACAAGTTATTATTTTTCTATAAATATCAATGAAACATATGAGTGTGTTTCCTCTTATAGTTGATGCGTTTCCCACAATTTTGGTTTGTGACCCGGATTTGTTTCAGTTAAACCGATTTATGGCTATTATACAGCGGTATACTAATATTGCCTTTATGAGTATTTATATAATACTTGTATTTATATTAATATATAGTTTTTCCAATTAAGTACGTAATGCAGTTCTAAAATGAACCCTCTTTTATTAACAAAACTTACTTTTAATTTTCTAGTTATTCAAATCTCTGTCAGTACACTAAAATGCATCTAATTCTTTTGAAAAGTAAGACTATGAAATAAAACAAGTATAATATGTTTGCTATGGTCATTTATGGTTCACTTCATTTTATATTCGAACATACAAACTTGATGCACTAATCACCATGTCACTGTATGTGCTTACCCTGAAGGCTTTGGCCTTTCTCAATAGCAATTGCTCAAATAGTTTACCAATTACAGTTTGAATTGATCTTCCACAAACTGATTAACTGGCAAAATATTTATCTAGTAACTACTTCAGTGAATGGTTGCTAGCTTGAAGTGAGTGCAGTGAAAAAACAATTCAACTTTGATTTTTTTTGAAAAATTCAGGATTTTCTTATCCCAGGAATAGATTACCTTACTAGGTATTTGGAACAACTTTTTGGAATTTTGGGTTCTCCATGCTCTTCAACTCTGTACCTGGATACATAACTATTTTATCTCAGCGTCACTGTTGAGTCTTATGTAGACGAAGCCCTTTACTTGCAGATTTGTTTTTGTATTTCTATGAAGCAGAACTTATCTAAGGGCTGGTACAGAAAAGAGAAAAGAAATTAGCACAGTCTTTTAATTTCACCTTTCGGTAAATTCATGATGTATTGTCTCTTAATAATAATAGATTCAGTGATCACTTAAATTTAATATATTCAAGTGAACTTGAAATTAAAGATATTATCGACACAGACAAATCAGCTTCATATTTAGACCTTATTCTCGAAATGACTACTGATGGTAGGTTGAATACCTAAATTTATGACAAACGCGATGATTTTAATTTTCCTATAGTCAACTTTCCATTTCTGTGTAGCAACATCCCAGCGGCAGCAGCATATGGAGTATATGTGTCTCAACTGATACGTTACTCTAGAAATAACTCAAAGTACGTTGATTTTGTTCACAAGGAATACTGCTTTCTCAAAAGTTGCCAAGACAGGGCTATGAATCAATCAAATTAAGGTCGTCACTCAAGAAATTTTACGGTTGCCACCATGAACTGATTGGCCATTATGCCAAAAGTGTGTCAGCAATCATATCTTCCTCAGTCATAATAACTTTCCCTCATTACCGAAATGAACAAAGAAATAACACGACGGGTGCCGTATACGATACAGGGAATGCTTACCCTTCCGGAGTACCTGATTTCACTACTGATTTTTAGTGGAGTTCGTGTTGTTTTTTTATTTATTATTTGTAACTGCTGATGTAAATGTCCTTTGGTTTTATAAGTCTTTGGGTTTGATTGTTTTTGTCTTTGTTAGTTTTAGTTTCAAACTTATTACATTAATGTTATAGTCGAGTATACCCAAGTAATGATCACGTGACACAATATTTTTTTAATTTTCATCCCTATATTCAAAATCAAGACTGATTTTGCGTTATCACAATTCGACTTAATCACATTCCTTAAACATCAAGAGGAAAGAAGAAATCCTCCGTTTAGTTCGATTTAAATGATTTAGCCAAAGCCTACCGAAAGAGCATAGTAATAATAATGAAATCTCTATATGTTAGAGACCCGTAGCTCAACTTATTTCTAGTTCTGTATGCACATAGCTCTCTAACTGTACAATATCTATTGTTCCAAAATTGTATTTTCTAAATCTTACAAAGTAATAACATTTTTGTTGAATTTGTATGTTTTAGCATTGCCTACGAATATGTCATTTGATTACGAATCAAAAGATAGTAAAATACATGGAATAGAAAGCATTGCACTAAGTGTCATATGCAGGGTTCAAAGTGGAAAACCACAAGAAACATTATCGCTCATACGAAACAACAACACCGTGAAGACTGGTGAACATGGAAAGATTGAGTATATATTAATACCAACAAAACTGGATCATAATGCAGAATATACATGTGAGGCAAGGAGTCCATTATCAAATCAACCATTGAGAAAGACAGTCCAGTTAAACATCAACTGTAAGTTATCTTTGCTCAAATATTTATAATATGGTAACAATTCATTGACATGTTAAGAAATTGACATTTGCAGAAAAGATTTCAGTTTACGTGGGATGTATACGGTAATATTTTACTTTATATATTTCATATATATTTTTTAACTGTAAGTCACGATTTTGGGCATAATACTGTGAGTATTGTCCAGCAACTAATTTTAGTCCAAATTGCAACAACATCAGTTTACAGATACTCAAATCTCAGTATATTAAGAAGATCAATGTAAATCAAATTAAAATACAATGCAATGAAATAGAGAAATATATGTATGAGTTTTACTGCGCGTTTTGCTGTTTGTTTGTTTATTCTAAATTGGAAAAAGGGGAGGATTGAGATCTAACAAAACATGTTTAGCCCCGCCGCATTTTTGCGCCTGTCCCAAGTCAGGAACATCTGGCCTTTGTTAGTCTTGTATGTTTGTTTAATTTTGGCTCATATATAAATTTTTCGGAATTTAATGTTCCGAACCATTGTCGTAAATGCGTTTGGTCCAAATACAATAATAAAACAGCACACGTCAATGTTACCCGGAATAACTCTTATATGTGTTGTTCAGTGTGAAAAGTACTTATGGTTTTTAGTATAGAGAAAATTATGTTGAATTTATTTTACAACATGGTGACATTTTGTGATTTTGTACAGTCAGAAATCAATAAATTCATATTTGTACGCTTTCATTTAAACAAGTTTCCGTTTATTGCTAGCAAGGTGTTTATTTGAACGACTTTTGCGGCAAGAAATTGATACTCTGGTAATGAGATGTATTTTGTCATAAAAAAAAACAAAAATAAATGAAGGATGACATATGTGCTCACCCTTCCAAAACACTAGGCATCGCCCCTGATTTTTCTTTGGGTTTGTGTTCCACATAATTTGGTTTTCAATGTTCTGTTTTGTATACTGTTGTTTTTCTTTTGATCATTTTTCTTTTATTTAACACGTACATTGTCAGTTTTTTTCCCACTTTTGAGTTTGAATGTTCCTTAGATATATCTCGTCTCTCTTCCCTAATATTACAATTATATTGAATCTTACTACTTTTATTTTTTTTACATTTTTTTGTTTAGACAAACCAACGGTTTTTAGCCTACAGATTACGAATGATGAAATCAATGAAGGTGAAACGAAAACAATATGTTGTTATGTAGTTAGCAACCCAGCACCATCAGCAACGAGATTGTTGAATGGAAGTCAGGAAATTTTTGTTACATATCAAACGAAGCAAACTTGTTACACAATTAAACACGTCAGTCGTTACGACCAAGGAAACTACACATGTTTAGCCACGAATATCATTGGAAAAGGATCAGTAACTATTTCACTCCAAGTAAATTGTAAGTCTACACATAGGATGTGTATAACTAACTCTTGAAGTTTCTTGTTGGTCACTTAATATAGCATTACATATTATAAAGGACAAACTATCGTTTAAGATAAAGTACATTCACAAATTTTTAAATGTTTAAAATGTTACTATTTTGAAATGTACTCACTAGAATAAATCTAAAATCTAAGTTTGCTGTCTCTCGGTTGACTGAATGTTCCTGGAAATGCGGCCTGTGATGATATAAAATCAGCAGAATAAGAGTAAACGTTTTAATAAATGTAAATGGTGACGTTCTGATGGAATTTTCGTTTCGTTCACACAGGAGCTTAGTGTTGATTTTTCTTTTGTTCTCGAATAAAACTGAAATTATCATTGAATTGAAATATCCTAGTACTAGTATCATTGCTTGGAATTTAAACCGTTGTAAAGATTAAAGTAAAACTAGTCAAACAATTTTAGATTTGACTGACCATTGATATATTTAGTTGTTTGGGCCGCTAAAAGAATCAACTTACGAATATACATGATTTGTTTCAGTCGATCATCCTTCAGTAGAAAAATCAACATTTTCTTCATACATCATCGTTATTGTATTACTGATAATTATTGCAGTCTTAGTTACTGGGATGGTAATATATGTTCGTAAGTAAACTAACTTAGGTAAAATTGAGACTGGAAATGGGGAATGTGTCAAAGAGACAACAAGCCGACCATAGAAGTGTCCGTTTCAGTGAACGCTCTGTCAAGTGGTGAGAATATAAACAAAAGCGGAAAGTTTCATTAAAGGTATAGACAGCATTGTCAAATCTAAATATGACGTTTCCATTGTTCGGAAAGTAATATTTATCTTTAAACCCAAATAATCAAATTATTTTCGAAGGTATTCATCCATGTCAAATACACATTATTAATACGATAGTGTCGACATTGCAGTGTCTGCATGGAATTTACGATATCGCTTTAACATCGTATACATTATGTATTATTTACATGTTAGACATCCCTATGTCGTCAATGTACTTCCGATATTGTTTTTACATCGTTTACATGTAACAAAGTCTTTTGTATGTTTCGCATCGTCGATATTGCCAATATCACGATGATTAAAATGTAGTCATGGTATCATGTTCACATCGTTTACGTTGATCAAACTCTCATTTATTGTTTACATCGTCAACAATATGATCATACATTAATAGGAATGCTAATAAATCGGAGAGAAATTAGTCGGTAACTAGTCAATTGCAAATTCTTTTACAAAATTATGTACTCTAGGATGCTGCTTACAAGGAAGCTATCTAGAGTTGTTAGTTGTGAAGTTGAAATCATCCCATCATAAGTTTAACTGACGCCATCACGGTTGGTGTCCGCTATAGTAGTTTTCAATATTTCAGGCACTTTACATCTTTGAAAGAGAAGTGTAAGGGTCATGACCTTTACAAATTCACCGAATGAATCACTATTTACCTACAGCCGTAAATAAAATTGACAAGTTTGTAGAACATGCAAAGTTACAGAAGGAGATTTTCGGTTAAGAACATTCATTTACTTTTTAATCATTAGAGAAACAGATTCTCACATAGTAACTCGAAGATTTTCTGGTTTTGCTCTTCAACTTCGTACTTGTTTGGCTTATAAATATCCTGGTACCTTTGATAACTATTTATCTTTCCGAGATCCGACTTTACTTGCGTCTTTTTAATGGTCACCGGACGTATTCGTATAATTACGCGGATATAGACGAGTGCAAAGTAACATTCCTTATCGCTTGTATTTAATTTCACAATAAATATTAATGAAAATAAATTTTAAGGAACTTGCATGTAGATAAACGACGTGAAAATGTGTGTCGTTACAAATATATTACCAATATTAAATAAAGAATAACGATAATTTGTGTTAATATTGCGGAAGAATATCTAAAAGAGGGACGAAAGATACCAAAGGGACAGTAAAACTTATAAATCTAAAACAAACTGACAACGCCATGGCAAAAAATGAAAAATTAAAGAAGTTTTTTTCTTCAAAAAACGCGGGAAAATATGAATGCCTACTAAAATCTACCCACTCAAATCCAATTATTAGAAAAAAAAACGAATTATGTCAAAAGAATGAGCACCTTGTACTTCCACTGCACTCTCATTATAATACTAGTAGAATAGAATGATATACAAACGAAAAAAAATACATATAACTATTATACACATATTTAGGTTATACAAAACGAGTGACTTGTGAAAAATACTGTTCATCCAGTTCTTAAACCAATGCATGTAGATAAGTCGTCTGTGCACGATTTTTTCATTTTTTGAGCACACATATCGTATAATTGTCATTTTTTTTTCTCTCTGTCTGTTATGATGTAAAAATATGGCAGCTAATTATTTATCGTATTTTGAAGCCGTAGTTTACTGATTGTCACCTTATAGTCATCAATTAACAAGGAATCATGGATATTGAGCACGTGTACAATCAGATACTAGTTTATTTCATGACTGATCGATGCGTATTGCGACCACTTCATTTTTACGAGAAGGGTCAATCTAAACTTACTTGCATACGGAAATATATCGACAAATTGCTTCCTGGAAGCAAACAATTAAAAAAGTGAACTTCTGAAATATGGAAAAATTAATCTTCTACAGAAAAAAGTATATGTACATATGTTTTATAATGAAATCAATCCATTTAGTTATAAAAATGTTTCATTTTTTTTTAATTTGAGGTTTCATATGACTTTAATGTAATATATAACAACAAACTAGAGTATACTGATTAACAATAAAATAGTTGTTACGGTGAGGTTGAATTCCCTGTCATTTAATAATCGACACATGGCTTAAGCTTGTGTCCGGAAAAAAGTGTCTGTGAAGTGTACCTTAACCTAACCTTTGGGTATAGATGTGTGATTTGTTTTCTGATACAAGTGTTTGCGAAAATTCACAAGAACTTTTAGTCATCCGATGTTTACTCAGTATACAGAAAAACCCTACAAAAACAATTTGACACGATGTTGATAACATCATGATGTAAACGATTTGAACGCAAGAATAAAGACTAGGTATGCAGTATAAATAAGATGTTGACACAATAAAGTAAACATAGTGATGTCAACTGATGGTTTTTGAATGGGCCCTCGGTATCCACTATTTTTATCTATATTTATGTGATAGAAATTACAAAAAGTATCAGATGTATTGATGAGCATTGTCATTGTCTTTACAGAGAGGAAAGCGTTTAATTTGCTTTTATTATTGAAATGATAAAAATCAATTTATTGATGTTTTGAAGATTTTAATCAATACATGTAATGTAATTTTCGTTTCATTTTTTAATTACAGGGTACATGAAACAGAGATTACAAAAGAGGTGTGTGTAGTAATTTGAAACAAATAAAACTTCAAAGATATTTTGATATTCCGAGTGGTAATAAACTCATCATAGATACCAGGAATAAATTTTTTAACGCCAGATCTAATTATGATGTTACGAAAAATTATACTCGAAAACAGTTATTTTAGTAACCGTGGTGCGTGACAGCTTCATATTATTTTACAAAAACACTCTGAGAAAATAAGCTCACGTGAACTACACACAATCTAGAAAAACTTTTTAATAGATATCGGAAGATGTGGTATGAGGGCCAATGAGACAATTCTCCATCCATATAACAATTTATAAAAGTAATAAACCATTATAGGTCCAGGTACGGCCTTCAACACGGAGCCCTGGCTCACATCGAACAGCAAGCTAAATAGGGCCCCAAAATAAGTAATGTAAAACCATTCAAACGGGAAACCAACGGCATAATCTATATAAAAACGAGAAACGAGAAAAACGTATGAACTACATAAACAGACAACAACTACTATACATCAGATTCCTGACGTAGGACAGGTGCAAACATTTGCAGCGGGATTAAACGCTTTAATGGTACGAAACCTTCACCCTTTTCTGAAACAATAGTATAACATCACAACATAGAAACATACACTATAAAATATCAAATGGAAGGCTTAACTCAATCAACAGACGCAAATTAACACACAATGAACGAATAAATTTGATCTTCGATACCTGCATGTATCTTATTTAGGTTATCTTATTCAAACAAGTTACAATTTTAGGTTGATAGTTAATCCAACAACTCGAAGGAATGGTAATGAAAGTGTTCATTATACGGAAATTAATGAAGATATTTTGATATTAACAACATCCCAAGGTACGAAATGTAAAATACAATATACCCCAATAATTGGAAAAGTTTACATTTACTATACTAAAATAGGATTGATACCATTGCTGATGGAAAGTCAGTGTGAGAGTACATTTGTCAACTGATGTATTATAAAATATTGAATGAAATAAATACACTTGTGTAAAAATATCCTGACGTATTTTGATGGAATGGACACACTTTTGTGAATAAGGAATACACTAGTATATTTCAAGTATTGAAAATGTAACTGCCGAAATGTAAGTGCGCTATTTCCTTAAGCCAGTCCCTGTGGGTTTTATCGGTCTAGAAAACAGTATTTTGATACATTTTGAAATGATTTGATTGATTCTTTGTTAGATTACATTTTTGTTTATAATTTTTGTACAACGGGTAAAGTTGACCAAATACTATCTGTATTGCAAACATACTTAACATACTGCGCATTTGGTTACTTGAATTGTAGGTTGTAAACGTACTTGATAAAGAAAATTGCAGAAACACGTATCTTGTACACTAATACATTTTATGTGTACATGAATTCAATTATCCTATTGCAAAACTTGATATAAGATGACGTTATTAATTCTGCACAATTCGGGGGAAAGGGGGGGGGGTGCTCTCTACGATCTGATGTTGAGTACAATTATGTTTTCAAGTATGAAACGAGCAACTTAATATTTTCTAGAAGGGAAAGCTCGTTGTTAATATATTTTAACAAACATTTTTAGATAACTTAAACACATTGGCAATTTAGTTATTAAATTATTCCCAGTTACTTTTCTGTAAGAAAAATGAAAAATAAATCATACAGTCAAGTTTTCTTATTTTGAAATTAAAGCATTATCAGCTTTTCTGTCCTTTTTGTCTTTATAATTTGTGTTTGATCTGGTTTGTGTTGCTGTTACCCCAAACACCAACACCCGAAAACATTGTTTATATGCCTGACTAATAAATAGGAATTTGTGATTCAGAGGTTTTCGTTTGTTGCAGATTATAATTTTTTCCCCCGTTAATTACGTAAACATAAATCTGATTGCTAGTTTTCTCGTTTAAATTGTTTTGCATTTGTAACTTGGGGACCTTTTATAGCGTGCTATGGATTTTGATAAAGTGACCTATATTTTCAAACTGCTACGTTATTTGGTCTCTGTTGGAGAATTGTCTCTTAGGTAATCATATCACATCTTCTTTTTGATAATCTTATACTGATTCATGCATTGATTTTTTTTTCGGTTTTTCTTCACTAAACACGACTTAACACAAATTATTCAATTATGGTAATCACGTATGATAATAAATGAAAAAAAATGATCATCATATACTTTATATGGTTCAACTAATGCTGCAATCGGACACACTGGTAGAAAAAAACCTCTGAAAGTTTATTGTTAAAATGAATGTACTATACTGTGATTTTACCTTTTCCAGGAAATGATAACCCGGTTATATCAACAGACGAAACTTCAGTTATGGAAAATTCAGGTATAGTCCCAGTGAATGAAGAACGTTCGTCTGCATCATCGGATCAGGACCCAAATGCGTCAGAAAATGTGGACGATGGTTATGAACGACCATACAACATGTTATTGGCAAATTATCAAACTGAAGACGATCATGTTTATCTTACTACTAACAATAATTCAACCATATTATACATTTAACTTTTTTAGACACTGTTTCTTGTGGATTCACTAAAGTAGATTGTTCAGCAGATAACAAAAATATATTTTATACAAATGGCGGTTTAGAAAACTGTGAATCTGAAAAAATAGTGAGAACGATGTCAACGAAGCAGACAATAATTGTAAAGGACCAACCATTATCCACAAAATACCAAGGTAGAATACATTTAACTGAACAAACATACTATTAAATCAGCATAATGTATGAGCAGGTCTTTGTTGGCCCCTTGATTTCGAAAAGTATTGTAAATATTTCAAATAACATCCTTAGAACAATAATATGGACGCTATCAGTATTACTGTTTTTTGCATTTTGTCTTATGTTTGATGGTTTTTTTAAAGGTCTTTAATCTTCTTGAAATTGGTGTTGAACTGAAAAAACTGCTTTGAATGTCTTATCATTTGTTATATCTAGATACGAACCAAGACTTTATGCATCATGGTGTGCTGCAATAGAACATGATTGCCTACAAAGGAAATTACGTAAACAATAATAAATTTACCGAAGTCGATAAGTGGGAAATTATATTAAGCAGATTCTTTGCGTTGGGATCTTTCAAGCCGACATTGCAGCGATAATTTTTAAAGTTTATGATATAGCTTAATAGTATTTAAAACGATGAAATTAACAAAGCTGACATGCAAATATACTTTGCATCTTTTTTCGTAATGAACCAATTTGAACCTCAGAAAAATTCTAAAAATCCATTTCTTTTGTATTCAAAAGCTGCACACTTGAAGTCGAAGAAGCACACATCACCGATTTTAAATCCTTATACTATGACTTGGACATTTTATTCGATTAAATCTTGACCTTGCACAGATAACGGTTAATCATTAACTTATTCAAACATTAGTTTACGAACGTTTAACAGTGTCACGTATTGTTGTTATTTAAGCAGTATTTTTAACATTGTCATATAACATGTATAAACATGAAGTTTGGCTAGCCAAACAACCAGATTCAATCCACCATTATTTCTTAAAATGTCCTATACCAAGTAAGGTATATGGCAGTTGCTATCTGCATTCCGTTTCTATGTATTTTGGCGTTTGCTTTTGTTATAGTTCATTATTCCTATTTTTCCGTTGTTTTCCTTTTAAAGTTAATGAAAGAGAGACAAAACATACCAGAGGGACAGTCAAACTCATAAATCGAAAAAAACCTGATAACGCCTGGCTAAAAATGAAAGAAGACACACAGACAAACAATAAAACGCATGACACAACATAGAAAACTAAAGAATAAGCAACACGAACCCCACCAAAAACTAGGGTTGATCGCAGTAAATGAGTTTCTCTCGGTTTTAGTTGATAACCCAGATTTGTTTTTGTGCTAAATCGAATTATAACTACTGAACAAAAGTATACTACTGTTGCCATTATATAAATATCATAAACTAATAAACAACATATTAATCAGGGTAACCAAACCAAATGAGTGTCTTTAACTATGTTGTAGATGTCAACTAATGTAAATAGAGGCAACAATAGTCAATTGATTATTTAGTACCACAAATGTATCAAAATTAATATACAAACGTTCGAACTGCATAGGCAGCATGGCCGGTTGCGTGTCAGGGTTAATGTCTCCTTATTTACATACAAAAGTTGTCATGCAAAATCACTCTCTGGGAATTGGTCACAATCGGTAAAAATACAGATCAGACGATAACTGTAAATAACTTATTTTCGCGATTATTTCGCGGCCATTAATTTCGCGATTTTCTGATTTACTTGATGTAATTTAAAAAAGAAAGATCAAATTTTTACATATTCGCGACGATTTATATTCGCGTTAATTTTCTACTCGCGAAAACAAATCGCTCGCGAAAATAAGTTGGTTTACAGTATTCCGCCATTGAATGATCACTAGGGTACAGTAAAACCGCAAATTGGAATATAAGTTGCAATAAATTGTTTCCCAAATCACTATAAATAAATATGTTTCAACTATACAAAGAGTAGAAAAAGTTAGTGTTTATCTTGAAGGGTATCAAAGTTTTCAAACTATTTGTAAATAATAACACATATATAAATACTTAACAATACTATGTTGCTTTGATTTTTGAAATAAATAAATTGTTAAAAACTGTATCTATTTGTCTTCATTATCTCGTAAAAAATCTATTTGTCTACTGTAAAGTCAGAAATATCCTGTCGGTATATTTTCCTAAAATAGCAATAACTAATCTCCGTTTTTTGTCCATTTTTCAAAAAAATGCAATAATAGATATCCCATTAATGTCTGAATTCACAAAATTTTCACAATAAGAAGTACATGCATATAAAATTGTAACAACCTTTTATAGCTTTTCTCATTGTTGAAAGCCGTACGATTGTTTACATCCACTACAACAGAACCTTGTTGGATAGTTGATACAACATCTCCTTATTTTTATATTTATATTATCTAAATGGTGGGAACGGAAATGTATAATCCGAATTAAAAAAAAAACTCTTCAAAGATATAAAGATTATAAATGTTTACGCCTTGTGTGTTGTCTATAAAAATCTCATCAGTAACGATCGAAAAAATAAAGTTAAAAGACCAACGAGAACAAAATGGAAGAGAATTGAGTACCTGAAATTCCATTTTTTTTTGGCCAAATAAAGCTTAGGTATCTATTCCTAGGGTAAAGTATTTCTAACCATTCAATAGTATTTGAGTTTTGAAATAAGAAGTTATTTGAAAAAAATCATGGTATTTTTTTCTAAATTGTTTGCAAAAAGTCACTTGCAGAAGTCTTTGCAAAGAGATTAAACACTTACAAACTTCATCATGAACAAGTACAAGGAGATGATGAAAAAACACAAAAAACACATAATAAGTGCTTCTATATTAGATAATTTGATATGCTTGTGCATTTTCTTATTTGTATATTTGTTTTGTCCAGTAGGCGATTTTTTTTATGAATATATGGATCTTAATCCGATGGCAGCTATTTTAATTTGGATTGGATATTTGGGAGGCTATTATTGCGAAATTTATGTTTTAATTTTGTAGAGAATGTAGCATCTAACTTATTTGTTTATGGGCCTTTCAAAAGGAGATTAAACCTGTTTTGATGCATGTTTATTTGATGGTAGTTATCGTTATTTCTTTTTACCCATGGCTTGTCAGTTTGTTTTCGACTTCTGAGTTAAATATCACTTTGGTATCTTTCATCTCCTTTTCCCTGTGGACTAATCTGATCTCATTTCATTTGGAGTTCATTAAATGCCCTTATTGTTCATGAGTTAGCTTGATTTGTCTCTTAATTATCGATAAAGGAGTTTTTAATACACAACTTTCCTGTATCTAAAATTAACACTTCTCTCCACACGGGATTTCAATTCCCGGAAGCTTAACTGTATGTCAAATACTAGAAAATTCCGGCACGTCACCTAGAATTATAATATATAAACAGGGCGTAGTTGTTGTCACAGACACGACAATACCAAAAGACGTGGCCCTAGAAACACATTGAAAGATACAATTAAATATGGCTTTCTTTCAGTATTCAGATTTTTTTTTTTATGACAAAAATTCTGACAATGTTTTCGACTTTCAGATAAAAAAAACTATAGCAATTTCTAAGTAGCAACATTCCAGCAGCACCTGCATAAAGGGTATACATCTCCCAATTGATACGACATTTCCGTGCTAGCATTTCCTATCATGATTTTCTTGATAGAGGGTTACTGCTCACAAGAAAGTTATTAAACCAACAGTTCCAAATGGTGAAGTTGAAATCATCCTTTTGTAAATTTTACGGTGGCCATAACGAGTAGGTTTACCATTATGGAATAACCGTTTCACAAATGATATCGGATATGTTTCTTACGTCATTACTACAATACCCTTCCCTTTTATCAATGTGTCTTACCGAATTAAACTATTTACCGGATTGTTATCACATAAGCTACACGAAGGTTACCACATGTGGAGCAGGATCTGCTTACCTTTCCGGAGCACCTGAGATCACCTCTATTTTTTTTGGTGGAATTCGTGTTGCGTATTCCTTAGTTTTCTATGTTGTGTCATGTTTTTTTTGTTTTTCAGTTTGTCTTTTTTCATTTTAAGCCAAGGAGTTTATTTTCGATTGTGAGTTTGACTGTCCCTCTGGTGTCTTTCGTCCCTCTTTGAGTGCGTTTTGCTGGAGTTGCCTTGATCGGGAACGCCTACACGCGAATAATTTAAGGACACATATTGATATATATATATACCCAAATGAGACCTTCAGTTCCATCGTATTGGGTTATATCTCAATTAAAATTTAAGGTCGTCCACGTCCACAATGCACGGACAACATTAAATGGCATTGGTTGTGCTCCTTGCCTCAACAGATTTGTGAGGATGAACGACTAACATTTTGTCAAAGTTCTTTTCTTTTCAGTATAGACAACTGATTTGTAAGTTTATCAAGTGTGTCGTTCTCCCATTTATGACATTGAGTGTAAGTTAACATGAAATAAAAGATATTAAAATTTAAAAAAACATTCATACCCTTAATTTTACTCGAAATCGAGATTGATGTCCAGCTGAAAACCAAATGTACATGCACATTTTTATATGCATTTCAACATCGATTTTCAGCAACAAAATATTTGAAATATGTATCTACTAGTTGGTGCAGTAATCCAGAGCCTGTGTTTCTTTTTGTCAATCACTCACTTTTCACGAATGTGACCTACCAAATTATACTATTTACCGGATTTGTAATAACATAAGCAACACACACGACGGGTGCAACATGTTGAGCAGGAGCTGCTTACCCTTTCATAGCACCTGAGATCACCCGTAGTTTTTAGTGGAGTTCGTGTTGTTTAGTCTTTAGTTTTCTTTGTTTCCTAGACTATTATTTGTCTGATTGTCTGTTTATTTTTAGTCATGTCGTTGTCAATATATTTTCTATCTATGAGTTTGACTCTCCCTCTGGTATCTTTCGTCCCTCTTTTTGAAGCTTTAGGATAATCCCCTCATTGAATGGATCAAAATGTTCATAATTGTAAATGTGTAGTCATCTTCTGTGTAGTTTAAAATGCTTTGTTTCTGATATGACATTGAGGAGTAATTGAACTTTATTCGTCAAATCACCGATGGGTACATCATACGCTCACGGCGTAGGTCTTTTTCCAAAAAAGTACAAAACTAAGGTTCCAACTCCCTCAGACAAAGTTGGTCTTTCCATTTCTGGTCATTTGCGTTATATAATCAGCCTTTGACATGTACTTATGTATAACGGCGGGTATCAATGTAAACCATGATGTAGAGACAACATAAGTTTCCTATGTCAGATCTATAAAATATAAAATAGTTTAACAGCGTAATGATATTTTGATTTCCTTTATTTATATCGATATAAGGAGTAAGTGCAAGCATAAACAAAATGTTTACTCCGTTCCCCCCTCTATCTCTCTCTCTCTCTCTCTCTCTCTTCATATATATCATTATCGTCGTTCAAAACTAAAGACTGAGAGAAGTATGGTGTTGATGTTGTTTTATGAACCTCATATATAATGATCATATTGCATTGCGTTTTATCTACGTTATTATATCGCTAATTAATTTCTGTGTCGTGAATCGTTGATGTTTCAATTTTAATGGTCGAGTTAAATAAAAACGTTGTGTTATTTTGACAATTTCCTGTACCAAAGCTCACTAGTACTAACAACATCAATTTTTATTCAATGAGAATCGATCCTTGGGGCTGCTATAAAAATACTGTTTAGATGAATTCTGGATGAAGGATGAAAACATCGAAATTAGAATATACATCATGAAATATTTAGCAGCGAAACTTACTATCAAGAAACATATTTTTAGATAATAAAATGGGCCGGAAACATTTGAATTGAATTAAATCGGTTTCCTTCAAAACACAGGAAATAATTCATCGATTTCCTATTGAATTGACCTTCTTTGGCGACAAAATAATAGTTTTGTACATTTATGCACTATGATTATTATGTTTTCTCAACTGCATTTTCTCGGTAAATGACTAATTTCATGACTGGCCAATGTGATTGATATCATCAAATTATGAGTGTAAAATAATATAAATGTATCTATGATATATGCATGATATGATTGTCTGCGAAAGTAAAATCTAAACAGGAGGTATGTTTGGTATAAATAAGGCATATATTATTAAATTGTGAATAAAAATTGTAACTTTATGATAAATTTAAAACAAGCATATATAACCATCAACGCAAAAGAAGTCACATTTAAGTCTAATTTAAATGTAATTGGTTACGAAATTTAATCCTTTGAAAGTTAAACATGTCAAACATCAGCACAAATATTCACATAAACGGTGTAGGCCATGTACAAATATACATATATAAAACGAACTATATGCATCAATTCATTGATAAATGCAAATTTACTTTGTTACAGAATTCACAAAGAAATTGACCAAAGATAATTTGGTTAATTTTTTTTGACAGTTTAAAATAAAAATAACTTGTTAAATCATCACCTCTTAATAATGATAAGTCGTTCAAACATTTTCCTTAACGATTGAAATGACCGGACTCTATTGAAAATTGAAGGATGTACTGGGAATTTTGATTTTTGCCTTTGTTTCACAATTGATAAAGAAGGCTTTATTATTTCAGAAATAGGATTGATTAATTCATTTATGTAATCAAATCACTTTAAATTTATTTTGCAACCAAGAATAATTAAGCATGCACTGAATTGATTTGAAAACGAATAATCTAATGTTGTGCTAAAAATTTAAAAAATGTCTTTGTTAGTTGTACCGAATTCTCATTTTGGTCGTTCATATGAAGAATATTTCCTATTGACCAAAAGATACACCATGTATATTTAACTGTATCCTTCCTTATGTTGTCATTACTTTTTTAGAAGGTTTCGGTTTATAAATTTCCATTAATTTCGTTTAAGCGTATACTTTATCAAATCTTCGAATCAGTCGTGTCTATCCGTTGTAGGTTTTTTTTCCATTTCAAATAGTTTATTTTCGGAAGGTGTAGAATGTCCACATGTTATAATTTTTCAGTCTTCAAACTAAAAAAAACTATTCAAACACAAGCACCCATATCCATTGAAAAGAAATTATATTTCCTAAAAGGATATTTCAAACAGGAATCATTTGTTTATTTATTTAAGCACTTACAATTAATGTGTAGATAAAGTGATAAAAAGTAAAAACACAAAAATACTGAACTCCTACAAAAATTCAAAAAGGAAAATCCAAAACAGAAAGGCAAAATCAAATGTCCAAACACATCAAACGAATGGATAACAACTGTCATATTCCTGACTTGGTACAGGCATTTTCTAATGTAGATAATGGTGGATTGAACCTGAAAATATGCCTCGATGTAAGGTAATTATTATCAATTTTTGTTGGTGCGTACAGTTGCATCATTCTTTACCCAGCTGTGATAAGTATGTTTTTTTCGTTATATTTGTGGTTTTAATAATTAAGCTAATAACAAGCTATCTAGTGTATAACTAAGTTTTAGCCTCTTTTGGGAAATACTATGCAACGAACTTTTTTTAAATAGTTCTGTACACGTTCTAGCCTAATGTTCAACTATAAACAGAATCAATTATATTATAGAACTGTATATAGGTAGAACATTGTAGAACTGTGTCATGACCATTTCTTGGTAGAACAGTTTAAATTTTTTTCTGAGTGTTTACTTATCTGAATTTGACTGACAGTATAAACCTATTTTACAATAGAATGGATGTATGTTGCTATATTTTGTATAAAACTATAAAGATGAACATAATAAAAATGATGCAATGAATAAAATATGCAACCATATAGATGAAAAAAGCTACCCACGACTAGTGTACTGTTATAGACATATAAATGTCAAAGTCCCATCTAGTATTGACTGTTTAACCAGTTCTAGGATAGGTATGCCTACAAAAGTTTAATGGTAAAACCGATTCTATCAGAACTGCACTTTATGTGTTAGGGGCACTGTTCTATGACTATTATTCATCAGTTCTCCTAATAGGTCTTGAATAGTTTAAGATTGGTCAGAACTACCTTCGGAAACAAACTGTTGATTTTCAGAAACAATTTTGTTAATCCAGTACAAATAAATATTTAAATTTATTTTTGCAATGAGCATAACAAATCCCACAACGCTAGTCATTTTCGCCTCCTTCAACACAAAGTTTCGTATTCCAATAGCAATTTTAAGTGAAAAATCGTAGTGAAATATTTTTTGTCGAACAAATCATCATACAAATCACAGGTTGAATAGAATAATCTATTCCTTTTTTCCCTTTCAGAAATGAAAATAAAGAAACATGTTCTATTTATATTGTGCTGCTGTACGTTGTGCTATCAAGTATCAGGTATTAATTTTTTATGTAGTGCAGATATATCCCGAAACAGCAATATATCCGTTGAAACCATATATATGATTTGGTGTCGCATATTCTCAGATTACCAAAATTAAAAAATAAATCATTGTTATTTTCATATGTTTTTCTTTCTTTACCTCACTTTAACCCTTTTAGAAAATGAAGGCAGTATGTGTTTAGCACTTTATAACCGCAAGACCTATTATCTCACTTTTCATCCCGATCCGTTTGAAAATGATTACAGAACATATGATAAACGTGATAATAGTCAAGACTGGAAATGCGCTTAATTTCATGTTAACGATTTAAAAGGTACATATACAATTTTGGAAGAAACAGTATTGTCGATCGTCTATATTAACTGTGGTAGATAATTTTAATACAAACACATAATTGCTACATTAACTCATATAAGAAACAAGAAACAAGAATCATGAAATGTTTATCATACTATAAATTTTCAAATCTTTAACGAAAAGTGGATACTTTATGAATTTATACCACTATTTTAATCGTAAACAGATAAAGTTATACTTTGGCTGTTTTGAAACCATTTTATTCATTGATATTTTTTAAATGTTTTTGTTATATTTAAAAAAAAAATCTAAATCAACAAGGTTAGATAAAAAACACTGTAATCATTTTTCATGTGCATGTAAGGTAGTCGAATATAAATATAAGAAGATGTGGAATGATTTCCAAAAAAACAAAGTGACACAGTTGTTAAAACCTATATGTCAACGTACGACCATATACAAAGATATAATCCAATTATTCATAGTCAGATTTAAATACTTCGATATTGACAAACGTAAAACAATACAAACGGGAAAAATAACGGCCTCATTCATTGATACAAAAATAAACGAAACTATACAGTACCTATTGAAAACAAATTCTGAAATCTTTCAGGCACGAAATTTATAGAAGCACTACCAGGCGAAACAATAGTTTTGAAATATAAATTAAGTGCTACGTATGCAGACTGGTATGGACCATGGTATGACAATACAGAAATCCGTTATCCGACTGTTATAAATGCGCTTGATAGGTATGGTGAAAATAAAACATGGAACGTAACTCAATATTCATCAGATGCTAACCTAAGAAACAGTCTACCACAAAAAAATCGATTACATATTGCTGGACAGGGTTCGAAAGGAGAATTTTACTTAGAAATCAGAAATGTATCAGTTGACGATGCAGGTCTATATCTATGCAAAATTCATAATTTGGCGGCATATCAATCATTAACGACCATAATGTTTATAGTACATCTTAAATGTAAGTATTGAATACTACATTCTTACATCTTCTTTTATACTCTTCAATTTATTATAACAAGCTTTATAAATGTTAGTATATTTATCATTTCTTTCATTTTTTATACAATAATGTAGAAATGATAGATAATCAGTGTATGGCGTGCCTTACTAACATATGGGGTTATAAATAAACAGTTCAAATACGCATTCATATATGAGAACTAGCAGGAAGTTAGATTTAACAGAGGAATTTTATTCATTATCTATACAAAAAAATGTTAAAATTAAGCAGATAACTTGACTGCTTTCAAAGCAAACTTAATATGATAGTTTAAAATAAACCACTTACCGTCATCAGTAATATACCTATGAATGACTGCTGCAGACAAGTGTGCTTTTGACCAGTCATCAAGACAAGAAAAACAATACCAGACATATGGAGTTTGACTGTTTTCAGAATTTTGATAGGGTCAGTGTCTCATTGACACATTCCTTATTTCCATTCTCATTTTTATATTGAAAGGTAAACTGTTGTCAAGTTCTCTGGTCAGGTCTGATTAACACTAATTTTGAGGTTTTCCATCACAATATCAGGTATACTTCTAACAGATTAATGCATAAGAACATTTATACGTGATATGGTTGTTTATATAAATAACATATGAGAACCTTTCCGTTTTTTCTATCACTTTCCGAAAAAAAAAATCCTTAAAAAAGTACACGACATATCGAAATGATATTCGTTGTCAGTAATTGGGTAGTTATAAAGACTTTCGGATCTACATTATTCCAGAACTGAGTGTTCTATCTGACAGCAGAACAAATAGCTATGAGTTAACAGACAAACATAAAAATGTATAGGATATTGCAAAGATGTTTTATACATCGAGTTAATAATATGATATGTCTTGAACTTGAAGGTACGACCCATCCCTAAGGAGGATAATTCCAACCGAAATATCTAACATGGCCATGTTCGAAGCACTATCCCTTAGCATGTTGATTACAGCTCTTTGTAAGAAACAGTGCGATCTATAAGGGTTTGAGATTTTTCTATAAATTGCCTGGTAGAAGCACTTATAGAAAACTGATCAAAAACTAAATTTGAATGGGAAAAATCAGTGGTTGCCATGGTAGAATCAAAATTTTTTCATATCAATTTCTTTATATAAAATTGATGAAACCTGGTTTAAGCTTCATTTTAGGTAAGATTGCATGTCAATTAAATTGGTAAATGTTTTTAAAAAAAATGCGAAAAAATACATAATTGCATTCGGATTCGCTGAAATACGTCGCACTAATTAAAAAAAAATTGGAATATATATCTGTTTCACAGGAGATGACAGATATTTTCATCTTGTCGAAACCACAATCCCGGCATCTTTCCCTTGAATGTTAACTACCAAATAAAACTAAATCACTGGGTTTATTATACTTTTACGAGTAACACGAAGGTAGCCACACGTTGAATATAATCTGCTTACCCATTCCGGAGCCCCCGAGATTACCCCGATGAATTTATATTGGATAAAGGCAACAGTAGTATACCGCTGTTAAAAATTCATAAATCGATTGAGAAAATAATAAATTCAGGTTACAAACTAGAACTGAGAGAAACACATGAAATATCAAAGGAGAACTACGACACAACAGAAACACGACATTAAAATGAACTATAATATAGCAATGGCCATTTTCCTGACTTGGTACAGGACATTTTAATAAAACAAAATGGTGGGTTGAACTTGGTTTTGTGGCATTCAAAACCTCACGCTTTTATGGCAATGTTAAATATAACATTAAAATGACAACATTATATGATATGACTACAATATAAATAAATGGGAGAACATATAGGAAAGAGATACACTATCACATGAATAATAGCTAACAAAATGTGCGAGTTTTAAAATTTAAAACGCCAGACGCGCGTTTCTTCCACAAAAGAGTAATCATTGGCACTCTTATGAAAAAAGTTCGAAAGCCACATTAGTACAAAGCTGAAGAGCATTGAGGATCAAAAGTTCCAAAAATTGGCCTAATACGGCTAGGGTCTTCTGACTGGGGTGAGAACATCCTTATTATTTGAAATAATTAATACTTTTGCCAACAGTGTTTTGTTTTATAAAATGACTATATACTAGATATAAATGATAAAACCGGTGAGTAACTGAAAAAGTAACCCAGATAGGTTTTGTGCTGTAATTACAGTCCAATGTTATGCTAGTAGAGCTAAGTGCTCACATTTAAACTCTGTCACATGAACTCTCTTAATGTGACTGCCTCAAGTCAGGAGCCAGTTGTTCAATGGTTGTCTTTGTTTCATGTGTGTCATATTTGTTTTTCGCAGATTGTTAACTTATAAATTATACCGTAACTTTAAGGCTGAACGGTTGCCAATGATTGCTTATTACAACTGCATTTAAAACCCTTGGGAATAATTGACTCATTTGAAATCATGTGAGATCACACCACATAATTTATTCATTAGTATATATATATTTAACTTTATTTCAATTTCTATGTTGCGTTTTGAATATTGTTACATTTTTTATGTTTTGTACGCATACCAACTCGAAATCTTGATGATACTTAAATTCGACTCTATCTCGAACTCTGGCTAAAAAGGTGACTCTAATTTAAAGTTAAGTAGAATTGTTACTCAACCTCTACCTTTAAATGAGACTCAAACTCGATATTCAACTCGAAACTCAATGCTAACTTGAACTTTAATCGCCTGGAGCTTAATTCTAGCTGGAAATCGAAGACTTGCTTAAAGGTAAACTCGAGTAGTAACCCGAACTTTAAGTTGAACTCTAACTCGGTGGATGGCCACCCTCATCAAATGCAATTTATCTAAAAAAAAAAGATAGAACTAGTTTTTTTCGATTTGGTCACGTGATTTTACCTCATCAAGTAATGTCATAACCAAATCAAAGAATGAAAGGAGCACATCAAATAACGAAACAAACACATGGTGTAGTATAAAATCGTCAAATTTTGAAACATCATTACGTTATGTTAAAGCCATATAAAGAATAGGTAAATCATCATTACGAATAACAAAACTCCATTATGTAAAGAAACAACTACATAACGTTGAGTCACATACACATCAAGTGATGTTAAAACCATATTGCGTAATGACACAACCACATTACATAATGGCGAAACCACATCGAGTAATAATGAAACCAATTAAGAAATGATAAAACCATATCAGGTTAATACGAAACCATGTCGTGAAATATCGAAACATCATTAAGTAATGACTATTCCATGTTGATTTATATCAAAACATTATAACGCAATGTCACAACCATATTATTAAAAGACAATAAAATATCATCATGTAATGATAAAACAACATTATGTGATATCAGAGTTCCGCATAGGACAACTGTAGCGTTCCATACATGCCATCATTTAAATTCATAAACAGGTAAGAATAAGACATTTGTTTGACTTAAATTGCATGTATTCTGTTATAAAATAAATAAAAAAAACACCGAACATTTAACTATTTTATTTCTTCATACATGCATTTTAACATCATATGTTACAGCGTGTTTTGGTATTCTAAAACAGCGAATACTCATTGACATTGTTAAAATGCCGAGGCAGGAAAAAATTCGATGAAAATCCCGATATTGTCTTTATTTGTTTTTCATTGTGTACATGACCGTCCCTTTTACATTAGTTCTGTTGTTATTATGCTTAATTAAAGCAGCAGTTATAACGGATCTTTACATCTCATCCGTCTATTTACAAGACAAATCAAGTAAAATACATCAACCGAGGAAATGGTACGAACCCAAAAAGGAGTGACCCAAGTTGCTTTGAAAGAGAATAGGTCCACATCTTTGAATTCAGCATATTATCTGATCAAAATTTCACAATCGGTACTAGAAAGCAGTCGATGCATATAATGTAAAAATTTAGAGAACTGTGGTCTTACATTAACATCTACGACGACAAAAAAAATAATGTTGGTACTGTTCACCTTTATAGCTCACAAAGCACCTATCCTATATTTTGTGAATTTATGTTTTACAGATATTCCAGACTTGTTAATCACCTTTGAACCATCAATGCTCATTTATGAAAGAAGTTCCCTTCGTTTGTGTTGCCTCTCTAACAATAATTTGCCGAATGTAATTATTGGATGGGTTAACACAAAAGACTGTCAGCAAGATATGCTGCATCCTAGTACCGCTTGCCTTCATTTTGTGAAGACCAGGCGCAATGATAGTGGGATCTATACATGTAAAGCTGAATACGAAGGACAGACAGTCACTGCCAACATTACTGTTAATGTATTGTGTAAGTTTTTTTTTACACAGTTTATCCTTAAAAAACTCAAATAACTCAATAATAATTTGCAATAATTTTTTTAAGAAGTTACTTTGATAGTAGAAATATTTGGTCCCGAATATTAAATTCAGGGTAGCAGGATCAACATAAGATTCAAGTTTATTGTAATAACAGGTAGAAAGTGAAACAGAACTATTTTAGTTCAGGTTTTCCAGTTAACCCAAAGTAGACCAAAAGCAGAAAAAAGCGTTCAACATTGTCACCAAATTTTGAATTATTTAGTGACAGAACATCATCTATATAGCGGAAAGTAGAGTTAAAGGATGTTGATAACTTCTTATCTTTCTTCTTGTATGAAGTCAGCCTCATAATAGTCAAGAAACTAGTCGGCAAGAAGAAAGACACAATTGGTTCCCATTGACATGCCTACAGTTTGTTGAAAAACACGTTCTCCGAACGTAACACATATGTTGTCAATCAAGAAATCCAGCTTCTTGATAATGTCAGTTTCAGAACTGTTTTTGTTTGAATCAGAGTGATCCTTTTTAAAGTAGGATTTATCCCTATCTAAGACTACTGTTGCCTTTATTCGATACTTTCATCATATCTTTGGGGGAAAATATAAGTACATATTAGCAAATTAGTAATATTCCACAGATTTTAATTTAAACCTGATCTGCGTTTAATTCAATTCTTTTTTATCTTTGTGTATTGTTAGATACCGTTACTAGCTTTCAGTATGTTGGCCCTTAATCGCAAAACAAGTAAAAGTTGTTTAGCCTTGAAAAAGTATGTGTTAACTATCAGTAACTGCACTAAGCAGATTGATATAGTGGTGTAGCACGTCAAATAGTTAGTTTACACTTAGTTGTTCGTAAGAATAGATATGAACAGAGGAGTTGCAATTTATAAGATATCAAGTTTATTATTTTTTTAATTTTTCCTCCTTAATTTATGTAGAACAGTTTTACAGTGGATAAATGTGTACATGAATGACTTCTTTGCGTTTCAGCCAACATTTCTTTACAAGAAAACGCATTATCTATAAAAGACGTGGTAATCATAGTATTATTCATACTTATTGCTGTCATTTTGGTAATAACAAGAACATATATATGTAAGTACTCACTAGGTGTTTTTTTTTTAAATAGTACAATTCATTAGACAAATTCATAATTTCTATTTTCAAATTTTCATAGAAATTTGCATAACCGTATATATAGTTATCATACGAGTAAAATTTAGAAACTTCTTTGTGGTATATTGATTTGTAAAATAAAGTTTAAACGGAATAAAAAAAGTAAACACAATACAGCAACCACATTTTTTTCTTTGAAATTTTGTCTTAGTATTCTAACAATATTGATTTTTTAAATTGAGGGATGTGAGTTAAGACCTTATTTTCTAGTAAATACACTACTTCTACTAATACTGTAACGTTTGTGCCTTTTTAATTGCAGTGTTCCTTAAACGAAGATACAGAAAGAGGTGAGAAAGTCTTGTATTGTGTGATTGTATGATTAAATTTCTTGATTGTATTTCAGTTCTGTAAACATTGTACTTGGTGAAAAACCACAAAGTTCTCAATGTTTTTTGTGAACAGAACTATATAGCGTTCAGTTTTAAACATCAAGACAAACAATATGATCAGTTCATTAAATGAGGAATAAATGCTAGTAACTTTATTTAAGCTCTACTGGCTCACAGGGCATAGTGAGCTTTTCTCACCACTTGTCATCCGTCGTCCGCCGTCTGTTCACTTTAACAAAAAATCTTTTCCTCTAAAAATACATGGCCAAATTCATACAAACCTGGCCACAATCATCATCAAGGTATCTTGTTTAAAAATGTGTTCGATGACCCCGTCTGCTTTCCAAGATGGCCACCAGGACTAAAATTGAACAGGGATTCTCGTTTTATCTCTGAAACAAAAGCATTAAGGGTCAAAATATCGTGAGCCTAAATCCATCAATTGGAAATACAACTTTAAAATGTTGATGGATTTAGTCGAGGATTATGCCAGGCAATGGACTAATCGCGAGAAGGAAGACGTAGAAACTCTATCCGAATGGATTAAAGCAGTGAAAAAATTAAAAGTTAAATTAAAAAAACTGAATTGGTCTACCAATGCCCATGCTACGCCAATCTTTAAAGACCCGAATGTTGCAAAACACTTATCCTACCTCCATGACAAATATGTTGTTGTCCCCGCAGATAAAGCCCCAAACAACATCGTTTTTGTGTGTAAAACTCATTACATTAACTGCTTGATACACGAATTAGGTATTGCCAATTCACTTTGAAGCTCAATATTTACCCTCACGACACTTACCAAAGAGGAAATCCTGGATAATCATAGGCTTGTTCTATGTTCCTTTGGAATTTCAACCAAAGATGAAGAACAATATCTTCCATCACTGTATTGGATACTTAAGCTATATAAGTGTCCTTACAAACAACGGTATATTGTTGGGTCTTCCAAGTGCTCCACGAAACCTCTTTCTAAATTATCAACATCTATTTTATCAGCAATCAAAGACGGGCTTCAAGGTTATTGTGAAACTGCATATTCTAGAGGTGGCGTGACGCAGATATGGATACTTAAAAATTCCAAAGATCTTTTAGAGTACATACAATCTAACTCTCTTTCATCTTGTAATAGTATTAAAATTTTTAACTTCTGTACTCTTTACGCAAGTATTCCACATTCCAGACTAAAAGACAAATTGAAAGAGTTGGTATTGCTTTACTTCATAAAAAGGAATGGCCAACGTAAATAGAAGTATCTTGTCTTAAGGAGAGATTGATCCTACTTTGTAAAGGATCACTCTGATTCAAACAAACAATTCTTTGAAACTGATATTATCAAGATGCTTGATTTCTTGATTCACAACATATTTGTTACGTTCGGAGGACGTGTTTTCAAAAGACTGTCGGCATTCCAATGAGAACAAATTGTGCCGACTTGTTTCGTTATTATTATGAGGTGACTATGTGGAACGCATCTATCCCATCGAACTAGAGATAAAGGATACTATAGATTCAGTTTAGTCTGCCTCATATTTTGACTTACATCCATAAATTGACAATGAGGGTCGGTTAAATCAAAAGTTAAATATGGTGAAGTTGAAATCATCACTTAGTAAATTTTACGGACGTCGTCACGAGTTAGTTGAAATAAGCAACACGACGGATGGAGCAGGATCTGCTTACTCTTCCGGAGCACCTGAGATCACCCTAGTTTTTGGTGGGGTTCGTGTTGTTTATAGTTTACTTAAGTTTTCTATGTTGTGTCATGTGTACTATTGTTTGTCTGTTTGTCTTTTTCATTTTAAACCATGGCGTTGTCAGTTTATTTTCGATTTATGAGTTTAGCTGCCCCTTTGGTATCTTTCGTCCCTCTTTTAGATCAAATCTGACATGAAATAAAAATTTTCATCAAGATTTTTCTGCCTAGAAATTTTCAGACCTATTAGACAACCTGTTCTTGGCCTTCTACCCCTGAATTATAAATTTTAAGGAAATTTTGCAGTTGTTTGCTTGCTATCCTGAAAAGCATTATAGATAGAGATAAACTGTAAACCCCAAATGATCAACAAAATAATATTTTTAAATACTAGTAAGTCAAAATAACCAAATTGTCAATTGACCACTAACGAAGTCAAATTTTATATAATTATCGCAAATCTTGTAATCCTACAAAACTCTTTTCCGAAACTACTGATAAAAATATAACCAAACTTAGTCACATTCTTCATTAAGATATCTTGTTAAAGACAATTGTCCCATGACGTCGGTTGCCAATCAATATGGCCGACATGGCTAAAAATAGAACATATGAGTAAAATGCAGTTTTTAGCTTATATCTATATGGTATTTAGAGCAAATCTGATAAGGATTAAAATGTTCATCATGTTAAGATCTATCTGTCCTGAAATTTTCACATGAATCAGAGAGCCTGTTGTAAGGTTGCTGGCCCTAAATTGTGAATTTAATGTGGATTTTACAGTTTTGGGTTATTTTCATGAATATCATTATAGATAGAAATAAATTGTAAACAGATAAAATATTCAACAAAGTCAGATCTACATATAAGTCAATTTGACCAAAACTGTCACTTGACCACATAAGGAGATATTGCCCTTAAAAGTAAACTTTTTTTACTAAAGTCTTCTCCTCTGAAATTTAAGCAAAAGTATAACGCTTGCATTATTTCATGTAACAATTGTATAATATACTATTATCAGTTGATCGACACATGTTTTTTAGGAGCCTCTAGTTTAATATTAAAATAGAGATCCAATACTCAATTTCATCAATGTTGATATGAATTTCATTCAGACATTGATCATTTAAGGTTCATAGAAACCATAAATATTCGAGCAGAAGAAGACAAAAGTCCTGACAGGGCTCACTATATTAACATAACTGAAGTTAATAACGTGTTGACCACATCTCAAGGTACATGTATGACATCAGAATATTATTGCATCTCAAAGAGAAAGAACAGTCACAGTTGTGTACACGTCAATTAAAAATACGTTTTGTGTCATTGTCAGTACTCTATAAATTGTTATCAAAGAAAACGGAAAACACTTCTTTTTTTCATATTTAAGACTTGAGTTCATATATTATAAAATTGTAATATACCCACATTATTTTTGATGATATAGACCTTCATAAAAAGCGTTGAATATAGATCGAACCTGCTGATGGTATTTCTGGCAACAATCGTATCTTTTCAGTTTGTTTTTATATCTATTTTAATGAAGTTATTTTACATCGTTTATTGGGTAAAGTTTCGTGTCATTGACTTATCCATAGCAATTCCCTTCGTTTAAGAAATAAACTTTTCGAAAAAAAACCACAATTGTATTATAGATGGTGCGTTGTTTAATTGTATTGCTTCAGAAAGCACTTCATATAAATTAAATAATGTTTTCCAAATAGAAATTGTATAGATGATGTAGTTTGAGAACCTCGACTGTATATAACTTGTGATAGTTTATGTCATTTCATTTTCAAATCTATTTCAGAAAATCATAGACAAACTGATGAAGCAATTGACATAGATGCAGAAAATATAGGTATTGTCCAGATGCCGGAAGAACAGAATTCATCCTTATCGAACAGTTACAGTGACACAACAGAATATATTAACAGCGGATATGAACATCTATTTACAACTCTAGTGGCAAATAATGGTGAGGAAGACGAACATATGTATGATGTTACAAAACAGAACTTTGCTACTGAAAATATACTTCCTTCTAGGAGTGAACCTTTTGTGGAAATCATAGAACAATATTCCTCATCGGATAACGTACGAAGACATTTTCATGCAAATGACGGCCACGAAAATGTGAAGTTAAAGGACCTCATTGCAAATGATAATGCTTCTTATCCGTCATCATTTCAATCGAAAAAGCATGAACCCGAATACATCAACTTGCCACTCAAACAGTAAAAGCATTCTTTTTCAAATGTTCCTGACATAAATGCATCACTCTAAAATGATGTCTGGATTATACTATTTAAAAATGCACTGGATAACATTTTAGTCTAGTAAAAAATGTAATTCAAGATAACTTATAAACGTGTTCGTAGTAATTGATTTAGTTGTTAACGACTGTTCAATGTGTGTAAGCAGTATAATGTATACATATATTGTACATTAAGTAAGATTTTTGGTGGGTTTCGATGTGCTCAGTCTTAATTATTTTGTTTGCTATGTTTTCATACTATTGTTGTTATTTTGTTGTATCTTCGTTATTTGATATTGAGTAGTAATTTTGTCATCGACAAATGAGTTTATATATCCATCTGAAATATTCTATCAGTCTGTTTATATGCTATCACAGCACCCAAGTAAATCCTTTGAGAGGATAGTATTCCATTATTGGAAAAAAAAAATATAAATAAGCACAATAAACAAAGATGTAGTATCATTGAATGAAATAAATCAACTAAATTTAGGAAAAGAAGGTCAACATTACGAATTTACTGCTTCATAGATCTTTATGATTATGTTCTCATTAGTAGAGATGAACAATGGGGAGGAGGCAATTATCCCAGTACACAATATGACATTTCAAGCTTTTTTTCTATGTTTTATGTAATATCTGCTGAAAGTCGACGCCAGTTATCATAGTGTAGATTACAAACACGTGTTTATGCATTGGGAGTAGGTTGGCATCCATTTAGATATATAGCATTGCTTATTAGATATAGGAAGATGTGTTGTGAGTGCCAATGAGACAACTCTCCATCCAAATAACAATTTAAAAAGTAAACCATTATAGGTTAAAGTACGGCCTTCAACACGGAGCCTTGGCTCACACCGAACAACAAGCTATAAAGGGCCCCAAAATTACTAGTGTAAAACCATTCAAACGGGAAAACCAACGGTCTAATCTATATAAAAAAAAACGAGAAATGAGAAACACGTATATATTACATAAACAAACGAAAACTACTGTACATCAGATTCCTGACTTAGGACAGGTGCATTAGTTCCTCCTGAGAATACCTTTTTCCGACGTAGTCGGTATAATTTCGGTTTGTGCCCTTTGAACTTAAGGACGCTTAACTATGGCAACAGAATACGCATGTTCGAAAATCCTTTCTGTGATTGGACAAATACTGTCATGGTGGGTGATTTGATTGTGTTTGAAAAAACGTCTCGTTAATTATATCGTGATGGAAAGCAAGTGAAAAACTATAAATATTTGAACAAGACCTTCCAAAGATTTATATTTTTATTAAAATAATTGTTTCTCCAATAGCTCTTTGCATCCATGACAGCTGTTTATTCGGGACAATTATATAATTTTTAATGTAAAATTTGTTGTTCTAACGTACACGACTTTTAGAACGCACCTACGCATGTGAGATTTCCGTAGGGTTTTGAGAATGTAAACAGAAAGATATGAGGACCGAGAATACTGGTGAAACACAAACAGCGAAAACGTTATTTAAATAATCACTTATTTAAATATAATCAGAATATTCACAAAACAATTTGTAACGTTCTTTTGTTGATAATTCATTGATTTTTAGATAGTTAGAGCATAGTTGTTCACAAGATGAAGGTAGTGAACGGGCGTTACCACCAAGGACAAATTGTGTCAAACTATGCAGGTTTTCACTGCACTACAATAGCCCCTTATGCACTCATTACCTATGTTCAGTAAATCCTGCGATTTTTACACCAGAAACTATTGATTGCATTGTACCAAATGGTCACCAAATGTATCAGCAGCTAAAATCATAAGAATTTTTTGTAGGGCCAAATGAAAATGTGTGGTTCCAGTAAACCTACCTTCCCTACTTGTTCGTCTTAAAAATAGCCTACCATAAAGATTTTATTGTCATTTTTCATTAAACACTGTTAAAGTCAGAATGTAACTCCCATAGACTCAATGTTAAAATAAACCAAAAAAAAAAAAATCCCTACCTACCTATCCTAACTTTTATTTAGATGTAACTGGAACCGCGCATACTTTTTTATTTGGCCTAGTTACATTCAGATAAAGATTTAATTAAAGCGGTCCTGCATCATTAAGTCATTGTGCTTCTGAAAGTTATCGAAATGATAGTTTTAAACATATACTCAAATTTAAATACGTCGAATATCTTTTTTAAAGATAGTTCTTGTTTAAAGTATATTTACTTCCTAAATAAAATGAAGAAACCAAGAAGTAATTCATGTTTTATTGCATGAAATATATGAACCCACCGTTCATATGGTCTAGATCGATGGTGGTACATATGCGAACTGCAAGATAGATCTTTCGAAAGAAAAAAATACAATTGAAGACAACGAACGATTATATCAAAAAAGTTTTTTTTTCTTCAGTCTGAGATCTTAAGTACATGTAGTTTTGTTTTCATTTCTAGAAGGATTAATTTAAGATCTAGAACACGATTAGATTTTATCATTTATTTAATTCATCTTAGAAAGGAAAGCTTTCCACTGTTCTATTGTTATCGTTTCGGGGTTTTAAGCTCTTTTCCTTGTTGAAATTTTGTTTATATTTTTTCATTTTGTTTTTTGACAATACATGAACTAAATTTTCAAAGACATTGTAAGGCACACGTTTGTTTGATTGGTTTTATGTTCACTGAATTAGAAGTTATTATAGCAAACAATGTAAACATAAGTAATCAGGTAAGTTTTAGAGTATAACTTTTTTTGCAAGGTATGAACGGTATTGACCATTGATGGTTGAATGTAGTTTAGCATGTTTAACGGGTTCTTTTGAAGGGAAAACTGGCATTACAGCTTTGTTAGCTTACCGGGCCCAAAGAGCGAAGTGAGCTTTTCTCACTACTTGGCGTCAATCCGTCCTCGGTTGTCGTCTTTAACTTTTATAAAAATCTTCTTCTCTGAAACTACAGGGCTAAATTAAACCACACTTAGTAACAATCATCATTAGGGTATATAGTTTAATAAATTATCCGATGATCCGTCCAACCGAACAAGATGGCCGCGATGGCTTCAATTGAACATAAGGTTAAAATGTAGTTTTTCCTTATATCTCTGAAACCAAAGCATTAAGAGTAAATCTGACAAGGCGTATTTTGTTAATCAGGTCAAGGTCTATCTGCTCTGATATTTTCGGAAACCTTTTGTTAGGTTGTTGCCCCTGACATTTTGCAGTTTAAATGCGTCATAAATTTTTGACACTAGACACTTGCAAAATTTAACTACCACAGATAATCACATTGTTATATTTCCTACAGTACCACAACTTTATAAATTCTTCATGTCACTTAATGTTAGATTCTTATGACTTTATGTCGTGTACAAGTTGCGATTTTGTACAGGCTATAACATGTACAAATATAGTGTACATGTTATATCTTGTATAATGCAAAAATACAAGTTATAACATGTACAAAAGTACCTCATACATGTTATAACCTGTACAAAATATTGCTTAAAAATGGTTTTAACTTGTACAAAATAAAAAAATAAGGATATTTTTCTATTATCGCAACAGATGATATTGACCTAAATAACATTTTCATAACTTTTGTATTATTCCTTCATGTTAGTGCGTTTTGTACTTTTTGAGACAGTTAATGTCCAGGTGTCGGTATTAAGAAGCATTCCTAAGACCTGTCATAAGATATATCTTAGGACATGTCTTATTATCCTCTTATGACTATATATGGACATATCTTTATTTGATGAATTATAATTGTGAGTGTCCACTTTGAAGGCAATAGTAAAATACTTTCATTTTAGTTGACACTAAAAGACATAAGAGAATAGCCAAGATAGATGTGTCTACAAATAAAATTGGGAATTGAAATGGGGTATGTGTCTAAAGGACAACAACCCGCCCATGGAGCAGACAACATCCAAAGGCCACAAAATACATGCTTTCAAAGTAGAGGATATATATTTAAAATATCAAAAGGACATTCGCCTCATGCAATGATCTTATAGTTTATAAACAAAAATTGAGTTATAAATTTACATAAGTCATGCTGAAGGCCAAAAATGTGGAAGAGTAGATCCGAAGATATTGATAATGAAGCGTGGTCCAATGAAAACTATTTCAGCTCTCTCTTGCTTTTACACAGTAAGCATATAAGACATCGTTTTAGTCTTTGCATGCTATAAAACGAGAGGGAGGAGTATTTCCAAAAATTAATAGGAATCGTTCTTAAATTTTTGGAAGAATTTAGTTACTACATGTAGTATAAAATGTAATTGTCATTGAGGAATGCAAGCTTTTAGTAAATAGTTTCACACTTATTTAAGCCATGATGGACTGCATAAAACATATACTTACATGAAAACACATTTTGCAAACATAAGTCATGAAACATATATTTCTGAAACTTTGTGATCATTTTCCTCTACAGAAAAATACACGTTCTGGCCTATTTATTGTTGTTCTTCATGCATTGTTGAATTTTAATGTATATTTTACTTCATTGAGATTTATTTTAAATTTTGTACAAGTTAAAACCATTTTTAAGCAACATTTTGTACAGGTTATAACATGTATGAGGTACTTTTGTACATGTTATAACTTGTATTTTTGCATTATACAAGTTATAACATGTACAATATTTTTGTACATGTTATAACCTGTACAAAATCGTAACTTGTACACGACATATATATATATATAGATACTGTATAATGAATGGTGACACTTTATAAACATATATCTTAACTTATCTTATCTAACTGTTTCAAGTGGAAAAGAATGACGAAAGATACCAGAGGAACGTTCAAACTCTTAGATCGAAAATAATCTGACAACGCCGTGGCTAAAAAAGAAAAAGACAATCAGACAAATAATAATACACAAGACACAATATAAAAAACTGAGCAACACGATCGATGTCCACAAAATTGGATTACTATGGGTGACGCTTATGGAGTGGGACATTTGATCTAATTGATGGGTTTTGGTGAGTCGGGTTGCGTAGTCCTAGCCTTCTTTGTTGTGTTTACCTTTCGATGTTTTGTCGTTTCTTGCAATGTCGTTGTCAGGTTGTCGTAGAAGGTTTGATCTACTTTTGGTACCATCTACCGCTCTTTCACCTGTCTTCACAGCCTCCGAAATAATTCCCTCTTTAAAACCAGAATTGTCTTTTAATAAAGACATAACGAAATGCAACGACAAAGATGTATTTATACCTTATGTAACCAGTCAGCGTACTTATTTATGTTTCATTGCATGAAATATATGGACCCACAGTTCACATGGTCTAGATCGATGGTGGTACATATGCGAACTGCAAGATAGATCTTTCAAAAGAAAAATTACAATTGAAGACAACGAACGATTATATTAAAAAAGTGTTTTTTCAATCTGAGGTTTTAAGTACATGTAGTTTTGTTTTCATTTCTAGAAGGATTGATTTAAGATCTAGAACATGATTAGATTTTATCATTTATTCAACTCATCTTAGAAAGGAAAGCTTTCCATTGTTCTATTGTTATCGATCCGGGGTGTGACGGTCTTTTCCCCGTTGGAATTTTATTTATGTTTTTCCATTTTTTTTTATGGTAATACATAAACTAAATTTTCATTGACATTGTAAGGCACACGTTTGTTTGATTGTTTTCATGTTCACTGAATTAGAAGTTATTATAGCATTCAATGTAAATATAAGTAATCAGGTAAGTTTTAGAGTATAACTTTTTTTTGCAAGGTATGAATGGTATTGACCATTGATGGTCGAATGTGGTTTAGCATGTTAACCGGTTTCATTTGAAGGGAAAACTGGAATTCAAATTTAAATCCCAGCTTTATTAGCTCACCGGGCCCAAAGAGCGAAGTGAGCTTTTCTCATCACTTGGCGTCAATCCGTCCTCGGTTGTCGTCTTTAACTTTTACAAAAATCTTCTCCTCTGAAACTACAGGGCTAAATTAAACCACACTTAGTAACAAACATCATTAGGGTGTATAGTTTACAAAACGTATCCGATGATCTGTCCAACCGAACAAGATGGCCGCCATGGCTTTAATTGAACATAAGATTAAAATGAAGTTTTTCCTTATATCTCTGAAACCAAAGCATAAAGAGTAAATCTGACAAGGCATATATTTGTTACTCAGGTTAAGGTCTATTTGCCCTGATGTTTTCGGAAAGCTTTTGTTAGGTTGCTGCCCCTGAATTTGTAATTCTAAGGACATTTTGCAGTTTTTTTGTTATCATCTTAGATATTATTGTAGATAGAGAAAAACTGTAAACAGCAATTATGTTTAGCAAAGCAAGATCTGCAAACATGTTAACATGACTAATATGTTCAATAAATCGCTTTCAAAAATCTTCTGCTGAAATAACTGAAACAAATTAAATCAAACTTGGCCACAATTAGCATTAGGGTATTCAGTATTAAAAGTACTTCCATAGACCCTGCCTGCCAAACAACAAGGCAGACATAGCTAAAAATATAACATAGGGAAAAATGCAGTTTTTACTTTTATCACTTAAACTAAAGTAAAACAGCTGCATTATTTCGACAATCAATTGTAAATAAAAAAAATACCTGGTGAGCGACACAGGCTCCTTGGAACCTGTAGTTTACTATTATGATGTCTGATGAATTTACTTTGGTATTTTCCGTCTCTCTTTGAGAGAAATTCAGTCGAATGCAATCGAAACAAGTGTAAAATAAGTTAGCAAAGTTTCAAAACGGGTGTGTTTTGAACTGTTATCAGTATTTTTTTTTATCTCGTTATAAAACTATAACAAAAGAAGCCAGCGGAAGAAAATTCATATCTCGATCAAGTGTTGAAACCTCCCATTTCCTTTCATGATAACAAAATAAGTTTCATACTTTTACAATTATATCTTATTTTACAATACGATGTATTTAAATTGCAGCCCAAAACAGCTGAAAATCTGATACTACTTCAGTATGTAAATCCCTTTATTAAAATTTTCACATATTTTTCATCTACGTTACTTAAACTTATAACTTTCAAGTTATGTTATAAGACATTTGCTTAACCGTTGATTGCCAGATGAATAGAATGATATATATTGAGAAAAAAAGAATTTGTTGAAGTTATATAACATCTTGATGAACGTTTAATTATGAGTAATCGAACCCGGTAATTTTTTTTCTCCATAAAACAATAAAAAATAAGAGTAGTTGTGGTTTCGGAAACAAGTTATTACAATTTATACTAAACCCTTTAAACTTTGCTGATACGAGTGCTTACTTGTATTCGAATTAGTAAAGAGGAAAGGGATTAATATCAGTTGTAATAGCTTGTGTTCCTTGGTTGACGGATTTTATAATGAAAATGCATTTACTATTTTATAAGTTTGAAATAAGATGATGTGGTAAAGGGGTCAATGAGGCACAATGTGTGTGTGTGTGTGTGTTTAATAGATAATGGTACAACCTTCATCACAGACCTTTGCTCACATCGAGCAGCAAGCTATAAAGAGCATCAAAATGACTAGCATTAGGTTCATTTATGTATTTGGCAAGGCTGTCAGATCTTTGTATCTTTTTTCAACCAGGAAAGAACCGCTGAACTTCTTTAGGATAACTCACAATCTTGACCAATTAAAATTAGAGTTGATTGCACTTTCAACATGTAAGAACACATTTAGTGGCATATGAAAGAACCAAACTAAAACGTATAAGATAATGTTACTTTTTTATGATTTAAATGTTTGAGATTTATTTATACTTTTCAGGTTAGAGTGATAAGAGTATGATGACAAGGCGTGCATTTAGAATTTTGATGATCTTTGAAGCCTTTTTTCGTATCTCAGGTAATGTTTTTGATAAAATTAAATGTTTTTCTTATATCACTTATTTAAGGGAGTATATGCAGAATTTGCAATCTGTTAAAATGTCAATCAAATTGAGAACTGACATTGGGAATGTGTCAAAGAGACAAGATCCCAAGCATTGAGCGGTAAACAGATTCAGTATTTTTAGAGTCTTTAATTTAAAATATGAAATATTTTGTAGAATCATCCAAAGTCAAATACTCATACTTTACCGTCGGACAGACAGTGTTACTAAAATGTACAGACGGTAAATTAAATCTGAAAAGCGCAGTTTGGGCTGGCCCTGTACACAATAGTATTCGAAAGGGAACTCCAGTATCAGTAATTGATAATAATGGAAAACGAAGCAAGTGGAAAGTTTCACAGTATACAGACGATGGACGTGTAGAAAGTAGTCTGTTACATCGCAATAGATTAAGAGTTACAGGAAACTATGACCTTCAGATATTTAAAACTTCTTCATTAGATGAAGGTCTCTACATGTGCTATTTAGGACCAATGGAAGTGTTTTCAAGAATAATATTACACATGAAAAGTAAGTAAAAAAAGAGACATACGCAATTGTAAGAAATAAACAAAATGCTATTTATATAATTTTTCAATCGCATTAGATTATCTCTGAGAGAAAATGATAAAAGAATAGTTTAAAACTTATTACCTCACATTAATACACATTTATTAGAATTTGTCTCAGGTTTTCCTGTTCCTTTTTATGTGCATTTCGCATATAAACAAAAAATAAACACATAAATAAATCCTCTGCCGTGATAGTAGAAAATAGCAAATTCACATACATCGGTTGTGATCAAATGATATAAACTTATAACGCAACCGATGTATGTTTATTTGCTATCAAAAATAGGGGCGAAAGATATCAGCTGGACATTCAAACTCAAAGATCGAAAATAAACTGACAACGCCAGGGCTAAACTAAAAAAGACAAACAGACAAAAATAGTATACAAGACACTTTTCAGAAAACTAAGCGAAGAGCACTAAAACCTTGGTGTGATCGCAGGTGCTCCGGAAGGGAAAGCAAGTTGTGCTCCACATATTGCACCCATCGTGTTGTTCATAAATATCAAGCATGTAAAACATTGGAGAGTCCATACATATGATTTAAATTACCAAATCTAAAAAAAGGAATTGGCAACTATAGCTGTAGCTAAATTTTGTCTTGTGCTCTTATGATGCAAGCATTGAATTTAGCATGTCTGTTGATTAACATCCGTCACATAATTCATCAATAGTAGTCTCCCGCACATTAGCTAGATATTTGTATTTAGTAAGTCTTATACCTACTCTCATAAGGTTCTTAGGTCCTTATACACAAATATAAGCATTTGAATTGACCTTCTGTCCCATTTAAAGTTTGTATTGGTTTACGATATTTGTTTTTACGATATTTGTGGATTTTTTTTTTACAGCCTTGCCATCGAATATGACGTTTGCTAATGCAACAAAAGAGAAGATATTACACGGAAAAGAAAACACTACATTACATATATTATGCAGTGTTCAAGATGGAATACCGGATTCATTATCAATCATACGAAACAACAAAACTGTAAAGAGTGGCGAAGACAGCAGTCTTGAGTATAGTTTGTTACCAACACGACTTGACAATGGATTGAAATATACGTGCGAGGCAAGGAGTTCCTTGTTAAAACAACCAATGAGAAAGATGATTCATCTGGATATCAAATGTAAGAAATATAATATAATATATCAAAAGTTTGTTTAGTTAAATGCTCGAAGACATATAAACTGGTTACATGTTTTCACGCCATTCTCACTCGATCGGTTTTAGCAAGATATTTCGAATGAAATTGATTCTAAGCTATGTTGCAAAGTACTTCATTATATGAACACGTTAATGCTTTGCTTTGAATTACCTATATACAGTATGATATTAGACCAAAGTATAATTACTATTATATAAGATCCACATTTGGAGCAGGATCTGCTTACCCGTCCCTCATTTTGCTATGCAGTCTTTAATTGATGGTTGTTTATGTAATATTCTTTTTGGTATCATCTGTCTCTGTTTTATTAACCTCAATTCAAAATATTCCCGTTGCCATTTTATTCGATTTTAATTTGTTTTATACAAATTCTGTTTTATAAGCAATTTTATATACGTTCCTAAACGTTTACGCGCTTCACATATTCCATTTTTTTTCATTAAAGGAATACAATTAGATGATATGTTATTTTCGATAATAATCTTCCAAATACATATTTTTAGTACACTCAAACTATATAAATAATGTTAAACCTAATGAACATTTTTCTGCGTCAGCAAGCTGCGAAATTCTTTTCTCATCGGACGACATTTCTTGTAGCGTCCTCAACAGTTGTCCCTTTCCTCATATTTTAGACACACTTTCTACTTTTAACTTCGTCAGGAATGTTCAAACCTAAACATTTGAAAGATAAAGATGTAGATATACAAAGAAAAACTAGAAACGCTAGAATCTGTATATTGTTTTTGACATTGCGTTTTAAAGTGTTTTTTTTTAAGGGAAATGGCAGGGCAATGACCAAACTCCGAAACCGCGTTTTCGTCTTCTTACTACACTTTGCTGACTATGATAGTTTCCCGCAGCATGATCACCACTGTTCCGGAATTTAGGCAATGACCCGAAGTATGATGTTAGGTATTTATAGAAGGCAGCAAATGAAATTGTAGAGGACACATAACTACTAAACTGGATACAATATGTATAATCATTTTCACTATTTCTTAAACCATTACATATAAGATTATACTTTTTTGTCAGTTGCAAAAGAGATGATAATAGCTGAAATCATGTAAATTTTGGAAAACGTTTGTTTTAATTAGATAGACCAGTGGTATCACTCATGCAAAATGGGACCCAAGAAATAATTAAAGGCACATCTTACACATTATGTTGTGATGTCGACAGCAATCCATTACCAACATCAACCAGCTTGATGAATGGAAGTCAGGAAATATTGGTTACACATAATGTTACAGAAACATGCTTCATATTTAGAAATGTCAGCCAATACGATCAAGGAAACTACACGTGTATAGCCTACAATATAGTTGGCAATGGTCCAGCTACCTTTGTTATTCGAGTAAACTGTGAGTTATTAACAATTTATTCATGAATTAACTATTAAGTGTTTTCAGAAGCATGATACTTATAAGAATATACCATAAAAATGTAACACAATTTTATGACCAACAAAGCAAATACTTTGAAATTTTATTTTCCCAAACGTGTTGATATTAGCTCAGGCAAAGTTTTTTTTGCGGTCATGACATACGTGATAATGAAATTACAATTATTTGTTGATACATCTTAAATACCTGGAAACTTAACTGCTCTGTTTTTATATAAACTCTAGTTTCAAACAGAAACATTTTTTTCAATCCAAAATAGGTTAAAAGATGTATTGATATTCATTTGCATACATTAGTTGTCTCTCCAACGCAGCTCATAGGTTAAATCTAGTCTCTTGACAATTAATGAACTATTTTCAGTTCAAACAAAACTTGTCAGTGTATTTGACTATTGATATTTCAAAAACAATAGTGTTATCTTGTAAAGCGACTGAAATCTGTCTCTTAAAAACAACTTGAAGAAAAGTAAGAATGTGTTCTCACTCTCAATTTAGCTAAACTTTAGTTCTATCTAGGTTATACATTTCTTCAGCATTTGTGTTTCGTTAATGTTTTGTATTTCCATCACCTAATAGTTGTATTTATATTCACCAAGCAAGGACATGTTAACTCTACAAGATATATACCCATACTGTGTACAGTGATTCGGAAGTCAAAGCTACATGGGGTTCGTGTTGCTTATTCTTTAGTTTTCTATGTTGTGTCATGTGTTCTATTGTTTGTCTGTTTGTCTTTTTCATTTTTAGTCTGGCGTTGTCAGTTTATTTTCGATTTATGAGTTTGATTGTCCCTCTGGTATCTTTCGTTCCTCTTTCACATGTTACAATCTGGTGTAAAGTTTCAAACGTCTTGCCTATGCATTATTGATTCTGTATTATTATTATTATTATTATTAAAGCCAACAATGCAGTATTGATTTGACTCACTGTTGAAGGCTATACGATCACCCATACATGTAATTTTCTGTGCTATTTAATATCTCGTTGAAAATCAATTCGTATCTTCTTATTTCTTTGAATAACATGTCAATGATAAAAAAAGTGTTTTAAGGTAGAGTTTAATTGCTGAAACATTTATAGAAATGCAAATTAAGTTTAGTACTTCTCATATAGAAGTCATAGTTTTAATATTTAAGATATGATGGTTACTCTTACCCTAATGTATCTCGTACATGCTGCTTGTTAAAAAGAACTTGGTGCAGTACATTTACTATTTTAAAATGAGCAAATATATATTATTCATTTCAGCTAATACTTTATCACTTGAGAAATCACTCTTATTCCCTGGCATCATTATTTTAGTAATAATGATAACTATTACAGTCTTCGGACCAGGGATTGGATTATTTGTTCGTAAGTAAACGATTTTTGTTTTAGATACTGTAATACCAATTACTTAGAATGACTAAGTGAAAAATGTCATTCTTTATTTATATGCAAGTTAACACAACGCAGTTTTTCATAAATTAATGAAACAAAATATGTTATACCCTTACAATGCTTTTTTCCCTGAACTCTTTCATAAGTATGCAATTATCTTTAGTTTTGACTGTATAGAGGTATATATCAGTTATCTGTTCTATGTCGGATTTTTAAAGTAAACATGGTCGACTGTTTTCTTTTGTCTTGCAACTTTCAATGCTGGTTCCTCGACAATTTCAGGGTACAAGAAACAGATGCACAGGAAAACGTAAGTTTTTCTATTGTGAAACGATATAATATATAAGTTAAACAAAGATCAACTGGATACTTTCAATTAATGTTTGTCTCAAAATATTAAGACTATAAACAAAATTGGCTGGTAATTGACGGATCCGTTAAAGCATAAAGCTTGTCATATATTTCGTCTGTGTCTATGAACATGTAGAACATTTAAAATATTAAACAGATCAAACTTTTCTGTAATGCTTTTGTCCTATTATTTCTCTCCTATTTTCATTCCAAGTTTGGAAACATACATTTTGCAATCTTATAATGTGCAGAGTTTTGTAATGTACATATTTGAGATTATAGTGGAGATAAAACTACTGACAAAAATAATCTTTCACAGTTTTTTTCATGACTAATGCAATCATTAATTTATTTAAGGATGGTACCTACAAATGAAGTCCAAAAACCTGAAGGATCTGAGAATGAAAGTGCTGACCATACAGCTATAACGGAAGGTGATAACCTACATAGCACATCGCAAGGTACAAAATGTAAAACGATCACCTAATTAATGACAATATTCAAATTTGATTTTTTCTATCTCTAAAAGGTAGCAATTCTGAAACATTGACGTTACAAAAGTGTTTAACCAGTACTCGTTTTCAATTGGTTTGGTGCTAAAACGGTTGTAAATATAACTTTTCTATACTAAATGTTGTAATTGTGAATGTGCAATGACTTGGTTGTATCCTAAATGCGTTTGATGTTTCAAAGTATTCTATCCATTTTTACTCTTGGGTAAATGTTCTTAACAACATGGAAGTATTTTAAAAAGATTCTATCAAGCATACAATTTTAGGAGCAATTGTTCACGGCTCGGGTGAGCTTCAATATTTTTCGACGAGTTTAACTAAAACCAGAAATGACTCAAGAAAAAAGTTATATACAATAATATAACCCAAATTATTCAACAGTAATATCCTGGCCTCAAGAGTATCAAATGAAGATAATTCAATGAACACATAATTTTTTGTTTTGAAAAATAAGCTTTAGAATATGCAATCAAAATTTTTCTTTTTTATAAATTTAAATTGTATACCTTAAATCAACACACACAATTAACCATATTCAATAATGGATACATACAACTATTGAAATAATACAACTTCTAAATATGTCTGTGGAAGCAAAATACATGTACATCTGTAACTGTTTAACTGAGTGTTTTATTTGATAAATTTACTATTTTCAGAAAATGATAACCTGATTATACGAATTGTTAAAAGAATTGTTGTTGGAAATAAAGTTACAGCCATGTTGTCCGCAGAAAATACATCAGCATCCTTAGACAATTGGAGAAATGTTTCAGACAACTATGGCGATATTATGAACACCCATACACTACATTGGTTGCTGATGAACGAGCTATAGACGATCATACCTATTTCACTATCAAAGGGAACTCAAACTATGAAAATTCACATCATGTTGAAAATGCTGCATGTGGACACTTAATTGGCTGAATTGTCACAAAATTAACAAAACATAAACTTTTCTTGATGCAAACAACGGTCAGGAAAAACTTAATTTGAAATGTGGTATGAATGATTTGTACGAAACAGACATTTAATTTCACCAATCATTGAAATATCAACAAAAGAAAAATAGCCCGAAAGGATTTATTTAGTTGGTACTTAATCAATAAATAAGTTTTTTGAATTAATAAAATTAGCTTAAACTGGCATTAGTTTTTTATAATCTATTCAAATGTGTGTATTTCCAATTTAAATTTCTTGTATGGTGTAAATTACGATGCAATTTGGCTGTTGACGTTGTACATTTTTCGGTAAATTAATTTGAACATACCTTTCAATTACACTGATGTGGATGGAAACATTTTAAGTGTATCGTTTAGCATGGAACAAAGAATAAATAATGCTTATTATAATTTAATCTTTATATTTAGAGACAACTTAAAGAACTTGTCTACAAAATCACAATTTTAATCATAAATTTTCATCAATAATTTACAATAAAAATATTATAAAATAAAGTCGATATCTATTTTTTTGTCGTTTGTGTTTAAAAATATTATGCGTTTTAAATGGTGAACACATGTATAATTAACTGAATAATATGAAGGAAAAAGAATATTGAGCTTTTGTCAATGACAGCGATAAAACGAAACAGGAATCAAAGGGACACAACTTTTTGACCTTTCACTAAATGAATACACATAAGCGCGTTTTTAAATAAAAACCTGATTTCTTTTAATAATGTGTTTGATCTATTCAAGTATTTTTTTTGTGCAGTCAGTAAATTGCATTATAATAAACATTTTTATGCAAAGAACATACTGTTTTTAGAGGGACAAATAAGATATCGATGGTTAAAAAAAACCAAAGATGTCCCTAGATCTCATAGTCTTGGAGTCATAGAACTTTCGAGTCAATATTTTGTACTCATACTCCAAATTCAACCAAATCAAAATGCATGATTTCATGTTTCGAGCATGATTTTTGTGCTCCGAGTACTGAGCAAAGTTTTATGACTTCAACCCAAGTTCAACATTCATACTCTTAAATATTGTAAAAATGTAGAAATGAATGTTTTTACTAAATATAAGTTCTTTGATTATTCAAAAGTATTTTTAGAGCCAACATGTTTCAATAAACGGTTTTTGACAAATGATTTTTATTTTAGTAGGTTTTTCCCTGACTTTCCTGATAAAATGCCATCTACGAAACGAGGTCATTAAATTTTGCTAATAAACAGTTTTATAAAAGTAATGTTTGCAAGATACATAAACATTAAGGTATTTCAACAGAAGTGATCCTCTTATAACGGCAGTTAAATAGTTGGCAAAAATATTTCAGGACATCAAATGGACCAGAGTGATACCGCATTTTTTTAATGTCCACTACGAGACGAGTCACATCTCCTTCAGTATCTGGTTTTAAAAATAAAAATAAATATCAGTTTACAGCTTAGAATGTGCTTTGATGTATATAATCATGCTTTTTACTATTGCTATATAAGGATTTTTGATAAAAAAATAAAACATGTGAATATGTCCACTACGTAACAGTCACCTACGAAATAAGTATGGGATAAAAGCGTTTCGTAGTGGACACTACCACTACCCTGCAGTCGTTTTTTACTCATTTTTAATTATATTCGTGCAAAACAAATAATAAGAGCAAGTTCATGGAATTGTCAGTATGTTTTTATCAACATAGAATAGGGTTGATGTCCTTTACGATATTTTTTGTCCACTTCAAAAAAAAAAAGTTTCCGGTTTAAAAAAATATGCGACCCTGCATATTCGTCACTGGTGTCATGTGTATGCAGGAAGAGCAAAAATGAATATCACATGTTGTTATGCTTCATAATAAGTATTACTTCCTGTAAAAGGTCTAAATGTTCCAACCAGGAAATTGGTCCGTTAATTGTCCTTCATTTTTTTTATCAACTTTCATTAACCTATTGAAATAAGTTGGAACATATTCATTCAAAGGTAAATTTCGAACTAGAACTACATTTTAACTACCCATGAGAACGCTCTTGTGGAAAGACTTCACTAATGTTAAGAATGTTATTACAATGGTGTCTAGTTTTTTATAACTGTCATCACTGACGCCCGACATCCGTCATAAGACTTTTTAAAAGCTCCATTTTTTAAACTGGAAGCTATCAACTGACCAAAGTTCCGTACATTGATATCTTATCTGCGTATTGTTGACGCCAAAAAGATTTTCAACTCTGTATAAAATAGCACTTATTCATATTAGTCTTGAGTGTGTTTACTTTATTTTACTTTGTTGATTATGTTTCTTTAGCAAATAGCTTTGAGAAGGAGAATTAGGAAGGAGCAAACTGGTACAAAATGATAAACTCCAGGATGTTATACAACATATATATTGTGTTAGGAATATTGTAATTATGGATTTTAGTGAACCTTTATAGTCGAATATACAGTATGGGGTTTTCTAAATGTTAAATGCTTTACAATTGTTTGAAAATGCTTGATTACATTTAATTAGAACGTTAATCGATTGTTGTCTCATTGGCAATTATATCACCTCTTCTTATTTTCATTTTGTTTAGTGAGAAAAGTATAAAAAAAGATAGCATGCACCTTGAGTGATTTAATTTATTAATTAATTGGCGTTTATCGCCACTTTTAGAACATTCCTGCTATTTTGTGATGTCTGTTTGATTGGTGGGGAAGCCGAAGTGTCAGGAAAAAACAACCGACCTTCGATTGGAATACAAGCAAATTGAAGTATATAATTGTCGTCATTTTTTTTTATGACTTCATAGTTAAGCATCAGTTAATTTTATGAAAGCTTATTGTTTTGCTTAGAAAATTATCTTTTTCTTCTACATTGATAAAATATATGATTCGAAATTTGTTTTTCACTTCAACGCAATCGAAATGCTTGTAGCTAAAAAGGAATGACTATCTTCCTAAAATTATTGTTTAATCACTAAAAAGAAAATAATCATGATTCAACCATTGCCGAGCATCTTATTTTTGTGTTCTTGTTATTTTGATTGCTTCTTTGATATTTTCCTCATGCAACATGTAATGGGCACGTTTAGTGCCAATCTTAATTTACATTTACTAGCCAGTAGTCAGCACTTCGGTGTTGACATGAAAATCATTTATAGGGTCATTTTATAAATTTCCAGTTAACAAAAAATTTTTTTTTGGAAAAAATCAAGATTTTCTTACCCTAGGAGTAGATTACCTTAACCTTATTTGGCACAACTTTTGGGAATTTTCGGTACCCAATGCTCTAAATTTGTTTGCTTGTTTGGCTTTTAAAATTTTGATCTAAGCGTCACTGATGAGTCTTTATGTAAACGAAACGCGCGTATGGCGTATTAAATTAAGTCTGAAAAGTACAGTTTTTTGTCTGAATTTACATGAATTTTTACTCGCTCGACATTCTTAATTTGTATAAATAGTTTTTGAAAATAGTATTATGTTGTCTAATTAGGTTCTTGATTTTTCTTGACAAGTGTCTAGACAGTATGAACACTGGATAAATTTCGCCAAAAATGCGTACGGACTTATTCTGCACTGTTTATGACATTCTATTGCTGTTATATACTCCATTCTATCATGTCTAAACTGAACTTTGCAGAATCAAGGATTGATTTGGTATAGTAAGATACCCTGAATAATCCCCCATGTAGTTTAATTTTGATTTATTTTTATTTAACGTTTAAAACTGCCTGTCAAATTTGCTTTACAAAAATAGGTGTCTTTAAGGCAGTTTTAAAATGTGACCATGGGTCTCTTGAAGACCCCACAATTCATCTTTTGGGTTTATGTGGCTAAAAAAGAGGGGAGGGGAGGGTCTTTCGTGTAGGTCAAAGAATTCGTAAAACATTTTTTATTCAAATTTGAGTGTTGAATTTTATAATTTTCTTATCAAACACATTTTGTGATATTTCCTTCCTTAAAAGAAAAAAATGTTTAGATCAATAATATGCATGTCTGTTTGAGACCAACTTCATAAGACAAATGATTTCTATAGAAATCATGGATTGGACCCATTATAAATACTTTTTTTTATCATTCCTGGAATAGATAATAATTTTCTTTTAATCTTTGTAATTATTAACTTATAAGTTGTATGGCTGCTTACAGGTAAATCGGTTATTTCTATTTGACAGTGGCGTGTATTCTGTGGTGTGAAATAACTTAATTTTATGGGGAATATCCTCTCCATGTGTAATACTTCATATATTTTCCAACAGATGACATTACACACATTTTTCGTCTGTTAAATGGATGACTTGTTTATCATCATAATTTGCTATTTATATAAACCACATTTTTGTACAATAAATATTTACCATATTAACGTTGAATATTATGAATGTAGAATGAAATATGTCTACAGTTTGATTGGTTTTAATCATTTAGTTAACAGGAGTTTTAGGAATCAAAATTTGTAATTTTAAAAAACCCACATTTAAATTTTCAAATAACCCATCCACATTTGAATAATGCTATACATTAGATTTCACACCATATTTGCATTTGTAAAAATATTTAGATACCAAATTTAATATGTCAAACTTTTACTTTTGTTGTATGAAGTGTAACTAAAAACAACAGTATATATTATGTAAAGAGAAATAAAGATTAAAGTTATATCATAAATATAAGTCATGATTTGTAAGACTCAGAACTGTCAAGTACATTTCAGATACAATTCAAAACGTTCAGAAATTGTCATGCCATACTGAAAAAAAAAATTTAAATGTCAAAATATGTCTAGAAATTTCAAGAGAGTATTCAAATGTCAAGAATATGTTGAGAAATTTTAAGACCATATTCAGAATGTCATGAATATGTGAAGAACATTTCATACAAATTTGATATAAATGAGATTTGGTTAAGAAAAATTAAGACACAAGTCATACTTTTGGAGAATGTCGAGTAAAAGTTCATGCAAATCAAGACAAAAACTGGTCTTTTCAGACTTTTTGACTTTTGTAGTGTTATTGTCCGGGTATTTTTTGATAACTATTTACTTGTCGGCTTAATTGGGTATTCGCAGTACTCCACACCCTTTCATAGTATGTACCAATATTTGAGTCCATCCAGCTATATATGTCGTATTTGTTAACGAATTCAGATTGACAGCCATCCAGAAACAAAATTCCAGTGAAGTATGTGCTAATGATTTTTTTTTTATATAGAGCGAGATGTTAAGTTAAATTCCGCTTTGAAGGAACGACTAGAAGATTTACTTTAAATGTTTGTGATATAAATCAAGTATGTTGTATGAGAAGGGTAGTGCAGCAAAGACTATAATAACACTTAAAATATTAAAGTGGATCTAAATTAGTCGAGATCACTCCGGCCACGGATGGAGATGCCGTCTTAATTTCACACACGTGTAAAACGGAAACACCCGAAGTATTATGAATCGACCAAGAAACTACAAACTAAGCAACATGCAGTCCACCTAAACTGGGTGTGGTCTCGTTATAGAGTCCGTAAATTGTTTCAGTTGCTTCTATGGTAGCAACAACCCTCGATCTACGCCATCATGATTGGAAACGAATATAAATTATCAAATGCGAAGATATATGCTGCATATTCAGGAGCTGATGAAATGTTACTACATAGAAATTGACATTTAACAATAAAGAAATTGATAAACTGTTTCATACGATTTTGTTTTCAGTATTGACTTCCTTTAAATATGACCTTCTTAAGATCAAAAGTAAAAGTCAAGGTTAAATTTGGGGAACTAAAAAAATAAAAATTCGAAAATATGTTATGTGAACCGATATCTTCCAAGAAGTATCAATCAGTTAAGAGTTGTAAAAAATAAGTATAATTCTATTATTTTATTTTGAACTACTTAACAATGAATACTCTGATTTCCTTGAAGGATGAAGACAACTTATCTCTTTAGAAACTGGATGATTTTTGAAGCTTTGTTGTATATAGCAGGTAATACATCTTTGTCATTTCATAACTTTGGTATAATGTTACGTCTATCATCCGTCAAACACATAACTTGAAAACAATTTCATCTTTTTCAAAATTTCGAAAACAGGCGTTATAATATATTAGAACGCTGTTAGTGGTTTACATAAAATCATGGAGTGTTGAAAATTATATAATGTTATCTATGAACATTTACAAAAGAACAAAACAATCATAAGTTGTTATCATATACTCATTTTAATATACACATTCGTTGCAGAAGCATCCAGTGCTAGATATATTTACTATCAGGAAGAGTCCACAGTGTTACTGAAGTGTGAGGCTCGATTCTTCGTTGATTGGTGGGGACCTGTTTTGACCTTTCGTGACTTTAAGGAAATATCAATAGTTGATATGCATGGAAATCATAAGAAGTGGAATACAAGTATTTATTCAAATGGCTACGATCTTAATCCAGACCTACCGCATCGAAATAGGTTTCAAGTTATATGGAGAAAATATGAAGGAAACTTTTTACAGATCAATAATGCTTCCATTTATGATGAAGGTCTTTACTTCTGCCGGGGTATCTTTTACATGGACAAACGTTCCGATTATTATTTACTAAAATTGATAAGTAAGTAAACAGATAAGAAAATGATCAGTTATAATTACAGTGAACCTATTGCTGTTATATAGTCTTCTTTCGAGGACCAGAAGTTTTGATGAACAATTGAAAAAATACTCTTATACGATTTGTTTTGATTCTTGTACAAGTATATATTAAGACAAAAAGATATAGAATTGCATCATTTTTACAATGTACAAAATATATATGGGCTAACATTTATTGAGACCGTGAGTGAGAACTAAACCACTGACATAATTTCTTAAAACAGTTTCTTTTTAATTTTTAAAAGTAATTATCAAAAACCTCAGCATCATACTAAAAAGGCAAAAGTGTTATTTGATGGATTTACCCATTTTTTCTCGTATTAATAGCCAAGTACCTAATGCTTAAGGTGACTATGGCTTTCATTGTTTCGTTATAAACGTTCCCGATGATTAAGGAAAGCGACTCGGACTTATCAAATTTTAAAAATGTTATGATAATCGTAAATGAATAGCTTTCTCTTACTGTTTTTTCTTATGGGCATCTTACATAGAGTCCAATAACAAAGCACATGTAACTTTTTATATTCAATGAATAAATGTGTTTAGATTTTAAAATGTTAGACGATGAAACTTCTGTTTTTACCACAATATTTTCTGTTTTATAATATGTCTAATTGGTAATAAAATAGTTTTAGCTGGTGAACGTTTCGTCCCCGAGGATATCACAAGCCCAGTAGTCAACATTTCGGTGTTGACATGAATATCAATAATGTGGTCGTTTTTCTAAATTTCCTGTTTGTAAAACTTTAAAAATTTCGAAAAACTAAGGATTTTCTTATCTCAGGCATAGATACCGTAGCCGTATTTGGCACAACTTTTGGGAATTTTGGATGCCCAATGCTCTTTAACTTTGTACTTGTTTGGCCTTATTAATATTAATATGAGCGTCACTGATGAGTCTTATGTAGACGAAACGCGCGTCTGGCGTACTAAATTATAATCCTGGTACCTTTGATAATTATTTACACCACTGGGTCGATGCCACTGCTGGTGGACGTTTCGTCCCCGAGGGTATCACCAGCCCAGTAGTCAACATTTCGGTGTTGACATGAATATCAATAATGTGGTAATTTTTATAAATTTCCTGTTTGTAAAACTTTAAATTTTTCGAAAAACTAAGGATTTTCTTATCCCAGGCATAGATTACCTTAGCCGTATTTGACACAACTTTTGGGAATTTTGGATGCTCAATCCTTTTTAACTTTGTACTTGTTTGGCTTATAAATAGTGATATGAGCGTCACTGATGAGTCTTATGTAGACGAAAAGCGCGTCTGACGTACTAAATTATAATCCTGGTACCTCTGATAACTATTTAGTACAATGTTAAGCAAATTGGTAGTTTCCGAATCATGCAGGATATGACTTAAAATTTAGAAAGCCGTAAAACTACAGCGCATCACATCTTCATAAAAAGAAATAGTTTTTAAGTCATCAACAGATTAAAAAGCGTTAAGTAACATAACGACGCAGTCATTGTAGTGAAATACTATAGGTTGTCACGAAGCGAGGAGAGTAGCACAAGTAAAGGTCTCATAAAAAGAAACATACCAAAAAAGCAACTTTGACCTTACAAAAACGTTATTATCACTAATAAATGTATCTGTTTAAGTTACTAATGCAATGTTTATAAGTACTCCGTCTTATCTAAATATTTATTTAATTTAACTCCTACACACAACCAGAGTTTCTCCTGGGTAAATGATTTTTTCGCAACGTCGCCAAAACAAAATATTTTTCGCCACTTAATTATCTTAATCGCCAATTCAAGTATCATAAGTATAATGTTTGTTTGAAATTTGCCTTCTTTCAACCCCCCTCACCCAAAAAAAGAGATGAGTTTGTCCCATTTTGTCTATGATAATTTTCTAAAACTTATCTTTTAGACTACATTGTAATGATTAAGAACTAAAACATATACTTTTAGAAATAAAACTTTGCTTTTTTTTAACTCAAAGGGTAGAAAATTCATTATACATGTGTTTAGAACAATTTCCTAAAAGAAATCCATTTACTTTTATCTATAAGGAAGATATATAAGTCCTGGAATAACAGATTTTTATTTATTGGGTGCATTTATTATTGCGATTTTGTCATTTTAAACTATAATGTGATTTTATTTTTTTACGATTCTGTTAAATTCATATAAAATATTTCAAAATGCGAGTTTAAATTATTGCGTTTACAACTCAGTCGCATTTTTAGCAAAAATAAAAACCTCGCATTAATTTCTGAAATTACAGTAATACCAGACGCATGCATTGATAACTGTTTTTCACAACAAAAACAAATTTTGTATCTCTTGGAACTGGTCCTTTATTTAGGATCTAGTAATTTACATTGAAAGGTAACTCCTCATTTGAGTAGTTGTTTCAAACCTGTTGCATATAATCCTTTATAAGGACATACCGAACCATTGTAAATAAAAAAAAGGTGAGACGTAAAACTATGCTTGAAACACGTGCGTCGTCAAAACAATTTTAACAAAACGGCCCTCTCATATCAATTATCTATATAAAAGTCAAATGATTAAGTTTTAAGTCGGAGATTTATCTTGATTTGAACAGTTTTCATCTCTTAAACAACATATTTCCTTTCCATCGTTATCAAAAGAAAGATAAGAGACGTAAAAGTTTTAACCAAACACGTGCGTCACAATGTGATAATAAATCGTGTATGTGACATGTGACGGACGCCATTTAACCATATCATTTGGTCAAACAATACATTAAACATTTTTATTAATTAGTTCTTTGTTGTCTACAGCTATAAAACTCAATCAGCTGATCAAAATATTAACGAGCTCAATGTCAATTACGAGTATTGACTGATCAGGTAAAGTCCGAGAAACCAGAAACAAAGTAAATAAACAAAATGAAAAAAAATAAAATCGTTATATATATTTCTTTCGCCAAATTCTTTCGCAAATGATGACTTTTTATAGTCAAAATTATCCGCAAAATGCCAGCGGAAATCCTTAACACAACAATTGAAAACCCTGATTTATTTATGTATAGCTTCGATAAATGATTCGTTAATGGTTGATAAGCTTATTATTGAAAGTGATACGTCTGGTGAAAATGTTAGCAAACTATATTCAATAACAATTGACCGGGCAATTATTCGTAAGTTCAAAACAGCTGACAATTTCCTTAGTACAGGCAGTTTCCCAAGAAAATGGTTTATCTGATTTGATTTTATAGATAGCTAAACCTCCCACTGGTATGACGGTTGTTTAATTATTGATGAACTTTTTATACAATTATAATGTTTAATGAATCGTTTTTGAAAGAAGGGTTTGCATGTCTGTATATAAACCAAAATATTATGACAAAAGTATTCTACAAACTCACCAGCCATTTAAAACATATTGTAGACGCATCCAGAATTATATATAAATACTATCCCGAAAGGTCGACAGTTTTACTCAAGTGTTCACGAAATATGGAATGGTTTGGACCTGCATACTCTAATATTTCATTTAATCAATCACTAGTGAATGACATGCATGAAAAACGTAGTTTTTGGACGATGAATCGTTATACAGAAGGGAAGTCTATTTCGCCATCTCTGCCGAATCATAATAGGTTAAAAGTCATAAGAAGACCACACACAGGAGAGTATGAACTTCAGATCAGAAATGCGTCACTTTTGGAGGAAGGGCTTTATTTTTGCGATGATTCTGAGATGCTAACTGCTTCCGATTATTATATTCTTCAATTGATAAGTAAGTTAATATATAAGGCAGTAATCAGTAGGAACAAAGATAAAAAAAAATGATATTGGTCAGCCATAAGACTATCAGGTAAAATAACAAGGAAAATGAAAATTCTTGACAATTTTTTGAAATAATTGAGTTGATATAGCAATATTTCAAATCTATTGTAAATGTAAACCTATAAGAAATGCCAATTCAAAGTGTTATAATTTTAGTTTGTTATCAATTAGGCAGTTGGAATGTATCAAGAGTATGAACAAATTTAGAGTAGAAATAAGATATTTGTCAAAGAAACAACAACATGAACAAAGAGCAGATAAAAACCAAAGGCAACCAATAGGTCTTCAACGCAGAAATAAAATCCCACATCCGGAGGTGGCCCACAGCTGAGTACATCTCCTTAATCATTAAAAGAGCATTGACCTTCAAAATGATTGATTAATAAGAGAGATACAAACAATCCCAAAATTGAAAAGGCTTAATTCCATCCTGTAGCAGTAGGTGCTTTGTATTGATTACACACATGTTTTTAAATGTTCTTTTGTAAATTCTAGGAGCTAATAGGAAATAAGGTGTCCGACTTCCTCAGGCAAAATAGACTCTAGATTGTATAAGCTATATATGAATATCAAATATTCAATGCGAGCTTGTTAAGTAATTTAGTTTGGCCATTATGCTGAGAAAAGTGCTTTATTATAACGTTCATTCTGCTATGGATATTCAGCTCTGTTTGTGGTTATTTATGGCCTTTTAAATTTTAAATTTACTAACAATGTAAGACAGAAAGACAATAAATTTTTCACAAGTTTCAAATAAACTCATCATTTATACCAGTTACCATACTAATTTGTTTATACGCCAAACGTCTACAAAAAGACTCATCAGTGACGCTAGAATTCAAAAAAGTAAAAAAAGCCAAATAAAGTACAAAGGTGAAGAGCATTGAGAACCAAATTCCTAAAAGTTTTGCCAGGTAAGGGAATCTATGCCTGAGGTAGAAAAGTATTTCAAAATTTCAAAATTTTGTGAACAGTTTATTTATAAATATAATCATATCAATGATAATTTATGTCGGCACAACAAGTGCTGACTACTGGGCTGGTGATACCCTCAGGGAATTAAATCTCCACCAGCAGTGGCATCGACCCAGTGGTTGTAAAAAACTCATCATAGATACCAGGACTAAATTTTGTTTACACGCCAGACGCGCGTTTCGTCTACAAAAAGACTAATCAGTGACGCTCGAATCCAAAAAAGTAAGAAAGGCCAAATAAAGGAAAAAGTTGAAGAGGATTGAGGACCAAAGTTCCTAAAAGTTTTGCCAAATCCAAGTAAGGTAATATATGCCTGAGGTAAACAAGCCTTAGCATTTCTAACATTCAAAATTTTGTAAATAGTTTATTTATAAATATTACCACATCAATGATAGTTCATGTCGGCACACAAAATGCTGACTAATGGGCTGGTGATACCCTCTGGGAAATAAATCTCCACCAGCAGTTGCATCGGCCCAGTTGTCTATCTATATGCGTTTCGTCTACACAAGACTCATCAGTGAAGCTAATGACGATAAAAAAAGAAAAATAGCATATAATTATACCCCATCTTTAAAAAAAATTGAGGTACACTGTTTTACCTCTCTCTGTTTATTCGTCCATGCATTTGTCCTTCCGTCCGTCTGTCTTATGGATATGTTTCGTAGCATCTTTCTCATGAACTCTATTACAAGGATTTCTGAACTTTGGTGTCAGGGTTTATATAAGTCATCTATACGGTAGGAATCTGATGTACAGTAGTTGTCGTTTGTTTATGTAATATATACGTGTTTATCGTTTTGTTTATAAAGATTAGACTGTTGGTTTTCCCGTTTGAATGGTTTTACACTAGTAATTTTGGGGCCCTTTATAGCTCGTTGTTCGGTGTGAGCCAAGGCTCCGTGTTGAATGCCGTACTTTAACCTATAATGGTTTAGTTTTTAAATTGTTATTTGGATGGAGAGTTGTCTCATTGGCACTCACACCACATCTTCCTATATCTATGAAGTGTTTTAAGATTCATCATTTAACAACTTCCCGTTTAAGGAATACTTGTATATTTTTAGACTGAAGTTTTTACACTTGCTGCGAATTATCATCAGTGAGCAGTTGATCCAAGTTTCACTTGTTTTATTCAAGATATGCCAGATGCATGCAAATTGGTTTGTGAACGAAAAAACCTGTGCATAAAAAAATATAGCATGCCATACTGTTTCAAAGGAAATTTATTATTAAGGGACATTGCTTTGTCTGTTTTTCTGTATCTATCGTTTTTATAATTTCTGATTCAAATCTAATATCTAACACAGCGTGATATTATATTGAGGGAATATCAAATTCACCACTTTTTTATGAGAAGCCGGAACTCGTCGAAATGAGGTTGTTTTTGTGGAAACTAATCGTTAAACTACAGAATAGCTGACAGTAGTCTGTAGTTCAGATTAAATTATTATTTGTACCGACTTGTATTTTTTTTAGTTATATCAATAAAAAAAAAGTGAAATCAAAAGTTTTGTAGTGTACAGGAAGGTATTATCTGTGTCATCTGTTTTAAAGATTTCCAGGAAACACTATAACACACTGTATTCCCGATGAACTGCAAAAATTTCAAGCTTTGCATTTCGATTCAACCTGCACCAATGAATATCATTTTGAAATGGTAATAGAGTCAATTTTTACAGGACATCTATGTATATCCATTTCAATTGCGACTACTTAGCACTCAGCGTGCAACTATTGAACTTTGTATAATAAAGATCTTTCAGTTGAGGGGAGGACAGGAACATGGATGGTTAGTTACAAACTATTTCACTTTAAAAGTGATTTTCAAATGGGATAGAAAAAATATAACACGTCCTTTGCCATCTTGGACTGGTATAAAACCTTCTAAATAAGTCAAAATAAGAGAATTAAGCCGATGCAATTCGGTGATGAAAAAATCAACCATTAATACAGTCTGAATAAGATTAGTTTATAATCAATGAATAGGTTAGACTCACATGGTCTTTTTTATTAATTTGACGCCTCTTATAAATTTCAATACATCTTTGTTGTTTCAACTAGATAAACCAGAGGTTTCAGTCAATCAGTCTATAAAAGAAATTGCAACAGAAGGTGACACGAAGAAACTTTGTTGTTGTATTGAGAGCTATCCATCACCAACGATAACGAGGTGGTCGAAAGGAAGTCAAGAAATAATGGTTGCTTATAATGTAACAGACGTTTGTTATACAATAAACAATATCAGCCGATACGACCAAGGGGTATACACATGTACAGCAGAGAATATCGTCGGAAGTGGATCAAATACGACTGTTATCAAAGTAAAATGTAAATTTTGAATAAATTATTTGAATTCAGGTTAAACAATTCGCCAATTTGTGGTATGATGAAATCTAATGTGAACGAAAAGGCAATAATTCCTGATTGCTTGAAAGTTAGTTTCCTAAAAAACTAATCAAAAGAATCAAGGTACAACATCAATATGTACAAACACATGGAAAACGTAAAGAAAAACAAAAAGATATGATGTATATTAAAGTCAGGTTATAAAAATTTGATCACAGCTAAATCTAATTATTGCTTCATAGCTAACAAATGTAATTTTGCCAACATGATCTATTGAATTGCAAATGAAGGGAAGTGTTTAAAAAAAAAACCAATATAAAAATTGATGTTTTTTTTTATTTGATTTTTATGTAAAGAGTATTTCGTGATAAACAACTATTGTTTTACGACTTTTAATTCTTTGTAATCTTGCACGTGATTGACGTTTTAAATAGATAAACCATTGGTTTCAAGCATGCAGGATTCAATAGAAGAAATAAATGAAGGTGAAACGAAGAAACTTTGTTGTTTTGTTGATAGCAACCCAACTCCAACATCAACGAGATGGTTTAAAGGAAGTCAGGAGATATTGGTTACACATAACGTAAACACAACTAATTATACAATCAAAAGCGTCAATCGATATGATCAAGGAAACTACACATGTACAGCGGAGAATACCATTGGAATTTGATCTGTTACTTTAGTTCTTATAGTTAATTGTAAGTGTTTAATTTCTTAGCGAAAACTTAAAAGAAAAGACGGACATTGGCATCGACAACATAAAGAATCACGACAAAATATAACATATGGCCAAATATGATTTTAAGTAAAGCCACCTTGTTAGTTTTCCGTTTTCAACATATAAATTGTATGTTGTGTTTTGTTTACTGTTGTTTTATTTTTAGTATATTTAATTTTTGAAAATTGTACAAACATTTACCGTTATTTTTAATTGATCATGCATTTGTGCACCATTTTATTGTGCTTGGAAACCCAATAACGAGTTTTCGACCTTTATGAAATATCCGATTCACATCAATATGATCTACTTGTCATTATCACAATCCAGTCCTTGTGTCTGGCATGCAAACTACCGAGTTTAATTTATAACCGTGTTTGTACTAACATTGACTTGACGATAGACGGTGTAAGATATGGAACATCATGAATATGGTGAATTGACCATCTTAAGCGCATTTGCTCACATCCAAGTTTTATGGGCTTCGTATAATTTAGTCGTAGTTCTGTATGTTGTGTTTAATACGATTGTAAGTATTTAAATCGTTTCCCTTTTTTTGACATTGCATTGTCATTTTGATTTCGACTTATAAGTTTGTATAATCCATCGATATCTTTCGCTGATAGAAGGGTATGGTTGTCAATATAATGGAATTCTATATGACTGACACATTAAGATATGAAAGGAGGTCTAGCTTTAAAACCAGCTTAAATACTACATTTTCTACATAAGATAGTCTTTATTCCACTTTAGAATTATCGATCGGGGTCAATTGCTTATCCCTGTAACTCGTATTCGACGACACCGTAAGCTTTTATAGCGAACGTGAAAAATTATACTTTTAAATATGTCTTTCAATAATCGGCAAACTGTGCGACCTTCTGTTGATTCTGAACATTTTTAGTTTAAACATATTTATTTATAGTGGATTGGGAAGCAAGTTTTGCAACTTATATAAATCCCTTCTTATTTTCATATGAATCGGAGTTCCTCCAGACACTTGTCAAAAACAAGAGGATCAAAGAAGCCAGATTATTTAATTTCACTTTCAGATATATTGATGATGTTCTTTCCTTAAACAATCCGAACTTTTCTGATTGGGTTCCATTAATATATCCCCCAGAACTCGAGATTAAAGAAACAACAGACACGGCTTCCTCCGCCTCATTTTTAGACTTATATCTCGAATTTGACTTACACAGTCATCTCAGTACCAGAATCTATGACAAACGAGACGATTTTAATTTCCAAATTATCCCCCACCTTAGTAGCAATATACCAACTTCACCTGCATATGGGATATATATTTCCCAACTTATTCGATATTCAAGAGCTTGCAGCTCCTACTCAGACTTTGTAAAACGTCATCAGTGTCTGAGTAGAAAGTTGATGAACCAGGGGTATGTCAAAGAACGTCTCGTCCTTTTTCTAAAAAAGTTCATCGGAAGGTACCAAGACCTTGTTGATAAATATTCCGTATCAACTTCTCAAATAATACACGATGGTCTTGATGTATAGATTCTGCGTACTGATGTTGTGTATCATCTTAACAACATGTTTTATTGTTCTTTTATTTGTTTTTGTTCTATTATTAAGATTACTTTTACTGTTGAATGGTTTTATGTGATATCCGTTTGACGTGGCTCTGTACTTATACATCTCGACAATGTGTTTGTATTGGCTTTCATTTTTTGGTGATTTGTTTTGCATATGTGACTCTTTGTATTTCTTTTGTGCTTATAACGTGACTCTGTACTTTAAAAGATCCCGTCAGTATATTATTTGTCTATAATATGTCATTATGATATATTTCTATTATGAATTACTATATACGTTGAACCACAAACGTCAAAATCAATCAATGGTGTAGTGGAATTAACAATTTTGGATTCTCATAAATTCTATGTATAATTTTTGGACTAGTTTGAATCTCGGTCTATTTCTGTAATTTATTCTTACATACTTTTGATTTTTTAACCCTGTATGCGTACATTGCCTATGTAAATTTTAAAATTGTTTGTATGCACATTGAATGACAAATTTATGTGAGGTATATAATTTTTCTGACGTCAGAAAAGTAAATCAATCCATGTGTTCGTAGATAGTAGATGTTTTTGTGTCCTGTTAAATTGTTCCTTTTAAAAGTTTTGGATTCTCATAAATTCTATGTATAACTTTTGGACTAGTTTGAATCTCGGTCTATTTCGGTAATTTATTCTAAAATACTTTTGATTTTTTAACCCTGTATGCGGACATTGCCTATGTAAATTTTATAATTGTTTGTATGCACATTGAACGACAAATTTATGTGACGTATATACTTTTTCTGACGTCAGACACTCAAATCAATCCATATGTTCGTAGATAGTAGATGTTTTTGTGTCCTGTTAAATTGTTCCTTTTAAAATTGTTATACGATGATGACTGATGTACCCATATTTTGACTATTTTATTTATTGTGACTGTTTATTTAATGCATCATGTAAATGTAGCGGAATTTGATGAGACTGTTATTAAAGTGAGAGGGTTAGCGCTATAGAACCAGGTTTAATCCACCATTTTCTACATTTGAAAATGCCTGTACCAAGTCAGGAATATGACAGTTCTTGTCCATTCGTTTTTTATGCGTTTTGTTTTTTGATTTTGCCATGTGATTATGGACTTTCCAAATTGATTTTCCTCTGAGTTCAGTATTTTTGTGATTTTATTTTTTTTCCACTTTGCTGGTGCGAGTGCTGCCTTGTAGCGGGATTAGCCTACTCTTGTTCGAAATCTACAAGGGTGTCTTTAACGTGCAAGAGATATGACTCTCTCTTAACACGGGTCAGCCATTTATCGTCCCCTTCCGACGGACTATCATCGTTTCCTCAAGACCATACTCGTGGATGGTGTCAAGGGAGAGCCGAAAATTGAGTTCCTGAAATCTCAAACGGGAATTGAACCAGGAACCTTTTTGTTAGTAGTCTGAACATTTGCATATCAGGTTAACAGAAATGAATCCATTAAATGTATTTTTGAGTAAAACATGAACTCTGCACAAAAAAATTTGTTTATTCAAGACACGAAGCAAACAATAACTTTTTCATTGTACATTAGAGCAAAGAAAATTAACCCAATTCACATGACGTTAATACCTACTAAGACTTTTCAATTATGAGTAACTGTCTATAACACAGAAAAAAAGAATTTTCAACAAATAAATGTAAAGATACACACAAAAGTCCAAACACATCAAACGAATGGATAACAACTGTCATATTCCTGGCTTGGTACAGGCATTTTCTAATGTAGAAAATGGTGGATTGAACCTGGTTTTATAACTAGCTTAACCTCTTACTTGTATGACAGTCGCATCAAATTCTATTACATTGTCAACGATGTATGAACAAAACAAACATACTCAAAGAGTACAAATGTCAAAAAATAGGGGTACAGCAGTCAATATTGTGTTATCATCCTAATATCACTATAAAAACAACAAATGTAACGCAGAGTCACAAAAAGGCATACATCAAATTTAACATACTCATTTTGCTTTTCGTGTACCACTTAATTTATGTATATAAAGTCTACCCGTAAAGGAAAGAAGGTTTTCATTGCTGGTGTACAAATTTGCGTTTGAAATTCGTACAGGTAGAAAATAATTTTGTCGTTAAAAGTATGAAGGCATACATACATGCATCACTATAAAAACAACAAATGTGACGAAGAAGCACAAAAAGGCATACATCAAATTAAACATACTCATTTTGCTTTTCTTATACCACTTAATTTATCTATATAAAGTCTACCCGTGTAAATGAATTTAATGTAAGCAGTAATAGGTAACAGAAATGAACAAAAACTGATACGGTATAGTCTGCTTTAAAAGGCTCTGATATAAAAAGATATGAACAAAAATCAATTAAAGAACACTTACGGCATAAAGCATATCAAATATGTACAAAAGCAAATACGACGACCAATGAGAACCAGCGCAACTTGACTCATTTGGCCTTTTGATTCAAGTGCACTGTTGATTTTTATACGAAATATACGTCTTGCGCACACACTACTATTCCTGGTAACTATGATGAATTTATTGGATATGTAATAGCTTCGAAGCACCTGGTATGATTTTTCAAGTTAAGAGAATTCAATTGTTTATAATGCACATCAATGCTTTACTTTTTAAATAAACTTGTAGAGAGTTTTTGACTTGAAGAAATCATATGCCAAAGCAATAACAGTTGTACAACTTAAGGTGGCTCGTGGGTACAAAAATTTTAGCAAAAAATTAAACCTTTATTTTTTCATTACAAATTTTATTTCTTACACTATTAGTAGTTACTTTATGATATGGTACAAAACCAACCCCAAAAAATGATTTGGTTTGGCCCCAGGTGACTTTAAAAATTGAAAAAGCTCCAAATTATCTCCCTTTGGTGCAAAAATGCCATTTTTTGGCCTTAACTTTGAAATATCTTTTTTAACTCATCGGTGACCTACATTTTTTATTATTGTTTTCAAATAAGCTGTACATAAACTAAATAATTGTAAAATTTAAGCGATTTCTTATATTAGGTTATTTTTTTATTTCGATATTTCCTTTTTTTCTCCTATTAGTTCAACAGAAAAAAAGGACATTAACAAAAATGTATGCTTCTTCCAGAGGCAGATTTTAGCTTAAATGAACGGTGACCCCATTTTTTTATTTCATTTTTCTTTTAAGTATATGATAAAGTTCATTTATGAAAAAATATAGCGAAATCCTATATTAGGAAAAAAAAATCATTTATACCCAGGAGCCCCTTAACTACATTGAATATGTCTTTCAAGATGACGAGTTCTCCTGAGAAAAAAAAATGCCTCAGTTCTAATCTGTTTAGCCTAACAGATGGTTCTTTTATAACCTATAATGAATTTTACTATTTTCGGTATATCTGTTTTGTCTCAAATAGATAAACCAGTGGTATCAAGGAAGCATGATTTGTTTGAAGAAATTAATGAAGGTGAAAAAAAGAATATTTGTTGTTATGTTGATAGTAATACAGCAATAACATCAACCAGATGGTTAAATGGAAGCCAGGAAATTTTTATTACACATAATGTATCAGAAACTTCATCACCGACATCAATAAGGTGGTTCAAAGGAGGTCAGGAAATATCGGTTATAAATAATGCTACAGAATTTTGTTTCACCATCAAAAACGTCAGTCGATACGACCAAGGAATCTACACATGTACAGCAGAAAATATGATTGGAAGTGGATCAATTACTACAGTTCTTCAAGTTAAATGTGAGTTTGTAATTATTAAATGTAAAATACTTGTTGACATGAAAATTCTATATACATAATACATCATTAATGATTATATTTAATTAATTATATAACAATGCTGTTACTAACCAATAAATAACGAGACAAAAGAAAAAAAAAATAACGAAAGTTTGTTTAAGAGGCTGTCCAAGTTAATGTCAGGCAAATCCTATGATATGGGTGGCACAACATAATTTTTTCCCCATTGGATTTTTGGTTACAAAGCAATGTTTATATCATACAAAGGATATATATGTCAAAGATATTTTTGAATCAACAGTGGATGGCCCAGAAAAGGATTTTAAAGTTCACTTACAACGCCACGAAATGTCTTACAAAATGAAGAGTTATCTGCCTTTTTCAATGAATTTTCAATGATTTCTATGTATTTTTTTCTCTTTATTTGTTGCAGTTAATAAAAAAACAAAACTTAACTTTGAGAAAGAATGAAATAAATGAAAAAAAATTGAAAACAAAATATAATATGTGCCATCCTCTGCCTGTTTGTTTCATGGACACCCTCTTAATAACATACATTGACATAAATGAGTGTGTTAATACTACTAGCTGTTCCAATTTTTCGTGTAGGGGATGCTTCGTTACATCATGCATGGATATTCTCTAGTGTTGTTGTGCTTTGTGCAATACTTACAGCGAACGACAGGAGCTATTTATATATATCAAAAAGAGTTTATACCTTAATTTCTGAAACTTTCAACTCAAACTTAGTAATACAAAAATTGAGATCATGATAAAAAAAGAGGGACGAAAGATACCAAAGGGACAGTCAAACTCATAAATCTAAAACAAACTGACAACGCCATGGTTTAAAATGAAAAAAAGACAAACAGACAAACAATAGCACATAGGACACAACATAAAAAACTAAAGAACAAACAACACGAACCCCACCAAAAAGCTAGGGGTGATCTCAGGTGCTCCGGAAGGGTAAGCAGATCCTGCTCTACATGTGGCACCCGTCGTGTTGCTTATGTGATAACAAATCCGGTAAATAGTCTAATGCGGTAGGTCACATTCATAAAAGGGAAGGGGATTGTAGTAACTACGTAAGGAAAATATCCGATATCATTTGTGAAACGGTTATTCCATAATGGTCAACCAACTCTTGATGGCGTCCGTAAAATTTACGAAGGAATGATTTCAACATCACCATTTGGAACTCTTGGTTTAATAGCTACCTTGTTTATAAACATTCAACTATCCTTAACCAGGTCTTTAATATATTATTCCAGTAAAATAAAGCATTGGTACATTATAAACTTAATTTAAAAATACATGAACAATTCTTTTGTTCAGTGATAATCTTTGAGCTTTTATGAAAACATAATGTAAATTTAATATTCTTTAGCTTATTATCAACTTAAAGAAAATGTGCAACCGTTACAAAGTGTCATCCTTTGGGGATTACTTGGAACCATTGCTGTGCTTGTTGTTGGAATAGCAATTCTATTTTGTAAGTATGAGTACCAGCACTTTATAAACACATAGAAAACAGAAAACAAAATAGAAAAAAAAATGTTAAAGATTTGGAAAACGTTTCGCAATAAAAGGAACCAACTATAAATATTTGGTTTTGAAGTTTGTTTGTACCTGTAGAAAGCATACTCAAACCAGAAAGCAAATCCTCATTTTTACGGAAATGTTTTTAACCGTGCCCAAAAATTTAGAAACGATCAAGGTAAACTATTGTTTTTATTGGTATTAATATTGATTTTGGTATAAGTAAATTAAAAGCAAACTAAACATCATTGTTAGATATATACACATTCATAGATCTACATCTGTCGATACCTGTATCATAGAATTGCGTAAGGTTATGTTTTTCTCAGACTGTTTATGACGTCTTTGCACTAAATCCAGCGGATGTTGGATTTGCACTGATTGATAATTTAGTCTTAGATGCCGGATTCTTTTATTAGTTGTTATAGGCGTTAAACTAGCTGTCAGTAACTGCAAGTGCTCTCAGACAAGTAATTTGTGTCGTTTTTGCTGTTGGGATATGCACGTGACCGGCCACGTCCACACTGTGATTTTGTGAGATGTATTTCTATGTGTATCCATCTTATGAGATAAGCCTTTTCAACTGATTTTTATAATTCGTTCTTATGTTGTACTGTTTCACCACTATCCCAGGTTATGGAAAGGGTAAGGATCCCGCCAACATGTTTAACACCGCGACATTATGTATGCATGTGCCTGTCCCAAGCCAGGAGGCTGTAATGCAATGGTTATCGTTTGTTGATGTGTTATATATGTGTTTTTCGTTCATTTTTGTACATAAATTAGGATATTAGTTTTCTTGATTGGATTGTTTTATATGTGTCATTTTAGGGCCTTTATAGCTGACCATGTGGCATGGCTTTGCTCATGGTTAAAGACCGTACGATAATCGATAGTTGTTAATTTCTGTGTCTTTTGGAGTTTTGTAGAGAGTTGTCTCTTTTGCAATCATACCACATCTTCTTTTTTATTTAATATTTTGTTCGAAGGTCCCATCAAATGAGCATTTATCTTTTTGATTGTTCGAAATGAGCACCGTATACGATGCTTGAGTGTTAAAATGTATGTGAAGACTTGGTTTCGCTTACATGTGAAAATGCAGTTCAATCTTAGAATGAATTGAAATTTAAACAAACAACTAAAATTGTTTTGCCAAATATATTAATTTTCCGCATATTCATTTCTTTTTAACGTTTTTGGATACAGCTCACATGCATCGGAAGAAAAAACAGAGGTGCGTACAATTTGATATGTTTAATATCACAGATAAAAGGATTAATTAACAATTTATAATATTTGTGCAAAAAGAAAAGAAGACACAGCATGTGCGTGAATGAGACAACGCTCCACCTTAGCCACAATGTATACAACATTAACAAGTATAGTACTAAGAACAAAGCCTTGTCTCACACCAAAAAAGAAACCTATTAAAAGCCTTCAAATGACTGGTGTTCAACTTCAAACAGTATATTTCAATTAAAAAAACGAGAAACATAAATCACTCATGAACCTTACTATCAAACGACAACAACTGATCAAAAGGCTCGTAACTTATAAACTCATAAACATAGAACAGGTGTATAAAATAACGACTGTTTAAATATTTTAACAGGCGCCAACATATAATAGAAGTATTATGCTACCAAATAAGAAGATGCGCTTTAAAATATCAACAGAAATGGCTTACCATGATCACAAAACTTTTAAACAACAAAAATAGATAAACATACATTAATTGAATAAGTTTGTCCATGACACAATATAAATACAATATTAATGAAACAAAGATACAAGAACAGTTTCCAGTTGATAAGTCTAACCTTGGACAACTTAAAGTGGAGTCAAATAAAGAATGGTACACAGGTAAATTTATTTTGACTAGTTTTTTTGATAAGAATACAGATGTAAACATTTTTTTCACAAATTAATGAATTTGTTGTTCACAGTTCATACATGTAACTATTTTAAATGGATGAAACACATGACAAACAGGTTAATTTATATACATCAAAGATATTTATTGTTATCGCTCTACAATGAAAAATGAAAGGAAACGTTACAATCCTTAAGACAGCTGGACTCTCAAGAGATTATCTGCATTAACTTAATTATGCATTCATATATTCATTTATCTGTAGTAGGAATGTCAACAATAAGGCGAGTACTCAGGTATCGCCCGATAGTACTGAGTATCGGTTACCAACTTTATTGTGTATTCCGATAATTAATGGGACTTTAGTGATGAAGATTTATCTCATAGAATATATTTACATATAATTTTAGAATTTTGTCTACAATTAATCTCGGATCTCCAAGAGGAAATGATGATGAGAGTGGTCATAATATGGAGATATATATGATAGATGAGAGCATAGTGACGCCATGGCAAGGTATTGATTGAAACATAAAATCCTAAAATAAGAACTTACAATGTTATACCTTCATCAGATTTGATAAGTGATTAAGTGCCAGTCTTTTTAAGAATCATGCAATTTAGGTAAAAATTAAAACATGATTAGAAAAAACCCACCGAGCTAATCATGCTATTTAATACTAACTATCATCCTGAATTAAAAAGTATTAGTCTTTTGTTTGTGTGTGTCTGGTAATATCAAATAACTTGGTTAGAAAATTGGTTAGAATGATAGCAAATTACAGAGTTATCTACCCTTATTCATTAATTTCTAATGCATTTCAACCAAATTGTATCTTCTATTACCAGAACAGAAAATGAAAATGAATGTTATTTTTGTGCATAACTACATATTTTGAACTGAAATCAATGTCAAATTGGGAGGGTTTTTTTTGTCATGTTTTCACCACTGCCTGATTCTTAGGCAGACTGGCACTTAAATGTGAATATACTTGACATAGATACAGTATTCAATTATTGGGGTATACCTCAAGCACATTGTCCTTTAAATTGTCGATTTTTGATTGGTTTAGACGAGAGGGTAACATTCAAAAAAATTGTCACCCTCTCAGCTATGTGATAGAGTAAAATGACACCCTCGTATTAGCCAATCAAAATATGGCATTTTAACGTGAAGTATAATAAAATTAATTACCATTGAACAAAATTAATTTATTCATTTTTTTTTATAACGCAGCAATATGAAACACTGTAAATTAGGTAAGCAAAAAAGTACACAGTTAATTGTTATAATGAAAATACTAAATCAAAAATGTGATTTCATCTATTTTTTCAGAAAACAGCCGCCCGATTATACCTACAGTGGAGAGATCAATTGTTAAAACCACAGATATAGTTCCGATATCTGCAGAACATTCATCAACATCCTCTGACGATGACACAAATGCTCCGGTATATTTGGACGATGGCTATGAGCATGCATACAACACACTGTTGACAAATAATCTTGCTGAAGACGAACATGTTTATCTCACTCCAAAAAAGACTTCAAACAATGAAAACGCTACTCCTTCTGAGAACGCTGCTTGTAGATGTTCATCTGAATTAACCGAACAAGATTCTTCGCCAGATCAAGCAGACACACATTATGAAGAAAAGGATGGTGATAATAATAATTAATCCGAAATATAATGAGATCGAGTTAAAGAAAACAGATAACATTGTTTTTCGGTCACACATATATTACCGAAAGAACAGACTTTACTCTGTCACTAAAAATGAGACTATATTAAGTTCTGTGTAATTCTATAGTAATTATTAAATGGGGCCTATGTACATATAATTCAACTGTAAATACACAACTGAATTGATTGATTGATTGACGTTATGACTTGAATTTTTGATATGTTTGATTTATTTTACATATTGATTTTTTTCATAAATCTCGTATCACAAAATCATATCACATGTTTACTTTGTAAAATCTGTTTCATATCTTGACTGAAGTCTAGATAGTTATCAACTAAAATCAAAACTAAACGACAAAATGGATGATATCAGTTTTCCAATTGTCATCCAGCAGGGCTTGCATACATGGAATATATTTTTTTTTCTTGTCGCTGCATATATATATAAAGTTTCTTATAGAATGTTAAACTTATACATTTTGAGATCAAAGGTTATTGAATGCTGACCCTTATTATCTTTTATTTTATGTAAATTTATGTATTTTATGTCGTTATAATCCCTCATCTTAAGTTCCTGAAATAATTTTTGTTAGTAATTAGTCATGAGGAGACCTATACTAGACATCGGAGCGGGAAGTCAAAGAATAATGCTAGCTTCTTTTAATTTTTCATAAAACTCCAATCTCCCTTATAAAAACTATATTTTCCCCTTCAGTTTGTCGACTGTTTGTTTATAAACACGTCTCCAAAACTAATATATAGATTGTCAATCCAATACTAGTAATCAAGCGTTTTTATAATGTTGGTTCCAAACTAACTGGTTAGAAATTTAACAGAATCCTTCATCAAACAGCAAAATTGAGTCCCTCAACACGAAGCAAAAACTTATGTTCCTGGCAACTCATAGCACTGGTTTAGGTGAAAATCGATCCCGTTATATAATGTCATAATAAAAAAACCAACAAAAATACTACGGGTAAAATCAACTAAAGGAAACATTACATCTGACAAAAAACTGACAATCCTGTCAAAAATAATATTACCGCAAAATATGTCTACTATTCGAAACATGAACAATAACACATATTTTACTGCACATTTGTTAAGTGTGCATTATGTATCATGTAAATGTAACGGAATTTGATGAGACTGTTATTAAAGTGAGAGGGTTAGCGCTATAGAATCAGGTTTAATCCACCATTTTCTACATTTGAAAATGCCTGTACCAAGTCAGGAATATGACAGTTCTTGTCCATTCGTTTTTGATGCGTTTTGTTTTTTGATTTTGCCATGTGATTATGGACTTTCCAAATTGATTTTCCTCTGAGTTCAGTATTTTTGTGATTTTACTTTTTAGACCAACGGTTCGTAATATTTATCAATGAACATGAATTTGTTATGCATATTCAAAGAATAAAAATAGCCAAACAACTTGGGTTTTTGTACATTAATAAAGATGTAATTTAAAACGTAGTTAAACTTTGTCAATCGGCCTTGATAAGCTTGTCTAAAAGTATTATCTTTCTTCTTATTATTATTATCAGGAAACGGATTTTAAAAAAAACATTTATAGATTTGATTCATATAGTTATTTAATTTGTGCATTCACCTTTAAATGAAAATAACACTTAATGATTTTAACATACATCAAGTACATGCACTTGATGAGGAATTTATTTGATAACATCCTTCGGAAGTATAAATTGAAAATAGATCGAAGTCAAAGGAGTAGTTCCTGTAAGGACCGATTTTGGCCTCAAATTTCAGTTTTATCTGACGAAAGATTTTGACCACTTTTTAAACACATACAACTTCCATTTCAATATTTTGGATGAACACGGATGCGGCCACTTTCGTTTTACACGGAAACCGTCTAAAATTTAAGTAAAATGCTGGAATTGTTAAGACTTAATGGTGCTAGTACCCAATATATATGCATTGTATTGACAAAAACAGCCCATATTTATGTAGCAGAACCATACTTCTATCCAATAAATAACTAAACGTTTACATAATAACAATTTTGTAAAATTGCTATAATTTGGGGCCAAAACGGGGTCTTAATGAATTTACTTTAATAATAACAGAAAAACACTTACAATTCTAATGTAATATAAATTTTACCTTTACTTTTTAACTTATTTTTTTCTGTAAAAACTAAACGCATAATTTCGCCTGACATATGAAAAATAAAAATAAAAAAAGAGATTCACTGAAGGTAAAAATTGCCCAAAAGATTAAATCAACAAAATAGTTCAAAGATAACTGATAAGCATATTCGAAGTCTAAAAAAATGTTAATTTATTGTTAGTTGTCCTGATGATTATAATTTCAAAAAAAATCAAAGGTAAATTCCGATTTAAATAAATACAAGTGGCAAAATATCGACGGTTCACACATGCAATTGGATGGCAAGCGTACAGTATAATATACATGACATACACATTCATTTCGTGGAATTTAAAGTTAATAGGGCTTTAGATATAAAAAACAATTTTTTAATACCACAGCTAACGATAAATCATATTAATTTGTAAATACAAATGATCCTGCAACTATGATATTAGAGTAAATATGTAATTATTTATTACAAATCCATAGTTTTACTGTTACATGAAACGCAAACGCACCCACTTTCAAGCCCAAGACGATACCTTACACTAACTCGTTATATATTTGCCTTATAAAATACAGAAACAATTAACAAATAACCAGATTATATCTTTAACTGTAGTTAAAAAGGATATTTGATACATAAAAAAAAATACACTTTTTATACTTTGAGGACTGAGCGAATCATGTGAGTGTGTGAGTAAGTATGTTTTATTTGATTGCATTGTATTTATGTTTTTGGAAGGTTAACTTTCTGGTAATAAGAGCCGTCACGGCTAGGCTGGGGAATTGGGTAGGCAAATGCTCACATTAATCTGTACCGATACAGGCTCCAAATGTCATCCTTTATACGCCATAACTATGGTGGTGCTCCTATTTAAAGGAGGCTCATACGGAGACAAGAAGACAAGTTAACATTCTCAGAAAAGTATATGTTGAAATGAGATATAAAGATTACGAAAACTAAAATGTTTTATTGCAGGGTCAATTTTGATTTTACTCTTCTCTATATAAAGTAAAATAAAAAAGAAAATATTGGGAAAAAAACAATCATTTTATGTTGTGCAACTCACTTTAAAAGTCGTATAATTGAAAGTAGTGAACACTATGTTTCAAATCCAGGCAATGATCCAAATAATAATTTGACATTTAGATATAAGCAGTCAACCATCAACAGAACTGAAACCATTAAGTTGCACACATATTTGGAAAAAAAATATTTTAGCGGGCACATGCATTGGGATTAAATAGCTTAATGTCAGTAAATAAACTCATCATATATACCAGTATTGAAATTTGACATTTACGTCAGACACGCGTTTCATCTACAAAAGACTCATCCGTGACGCTCGAATAAAATAAAGTTAAAAAGGCCAAATTAAGTTCGAAGTTGAAGAGCATTGAGGACCAGAAGTTTCTAATTTTGTTTGCCATATACAGCTAAGGTAATCTTCACTTGTGTTAGTGTTTTAATTTGTTTTGTTAACAGTTGATTTATAAGTATGCACATATCAATGATAAACTACATATAAGTTTAAAAGTTAAAGAATTTTAATGGAAAAGACATAGCGAAAATAGACTTCAAATAATGCATAGTTTAGACGGAACTTGTCGCTTATTATCATTATTATTATTATTATTACAAGGTATTCCTATAAACTACAATTACTCTAAGTGCTTTCCATGTTAAAACAAAATTACATAAGTTCTAACATACACGAAATTACAAAGTTAAAAAAACTTATGTGATAAAAAAAAAACATTATTGAAACTCTTGAGAGTCCATTTATCAATTTATCAATGTAAAACTATGTAAAAATAGTTATAAGAAAAAGTTACATCTTTGTTACTTATAAATAACAAGACACTTGTTGAAAGCGATTTGCTATCAGGAACCAGTACAGGTAATTCAAATAGTACAATTATTAATACAATAACTTTTTAAAAATTTGGAAATTATTTTTGAAACTAGGTAATAAATAAACATCATAAATGTTTAGAAATATATGAGTTAAGTCTCTCTTTCTGTCTCATTCGAGATAGATTTTGTGAAGTTATTGTTCAAAATTATAATTTTGCAATTGATGGATAGAATGTAAGCGTTCACTCACTATATTTACTATAAACATTATCTTGGCAGTCTGCAGGTTTTATTGGTAAGACGTCGGAATGTCCGGTGAATGGATATCTTTCCCTGACAGAAAAGTTCCTGACCAGTTCTTTTATATACTTTTTAATTGAATACCAATACAGATCAACATACTTATGAATCTTGAGTGACTTCATCAGAAAGGTTCATATGCTAAGTCTAAAACGGAAAACCACTTACACTTCACAATCAATTCGACCTTAACCTTTAACGTCTATTTCCATCACAATTTCCGACGTGTCTTTATGTTTATACAACATTTCATTCAATAAATAATGTAGTTTTAATCGTTGTTGATAAGACAATCCGAAGAAAAACCAAGATTGCTCATTTTAATACACCTCCGAAAACTCATCTGAAAATTAGAAAAAAACAGAACGGCGAGGTGGACTAAGGAATCTTATGTGCAAAAAAATAATGAGGCATTATTTTTTTTAAAGATAACTGAAGAGTATGTACAAATTATTAATATAAGTGGATACTGTTTTTGTCGATGTATATATAAATCTAATCATTTGTAAAGTGACATGCTTGAATACAATGGACGGTTAAAAAAATGATTAAAATTCAACGAAGCGAATGGGGAAATAATTAGTATTCGTTTATTCTTTCCATTTTATTGATACAAAAAAAACCTCATAAGATCCACCATTTAACCAATAAAAACAAATTGTATTTGTATTTAAAACAAATGGATTTAACCGAATAAGGAATGCATCTGTTACTGGTTTACACATTATTTTGCAAATTCTGTGCAATAGAGGGTAGTGTTAAATTTATAAAAAGGTCAACTTTACATTTAAAATTCATTTCCTTTAAACAGGAAATTTTGTCATTATTTGTTTTTAATTTATGGTGTATCATTTGAACTGCCATTTGTGTAAACAAGAGGAAATAATTGGCAAAGTTTATGCACGCTTAGTAATATATGGTAAATTGGTGTTATGTGCAACTTAAAACAATTGAAGTAGGAGACTTACTTTAGGGATAAATTCAACTCAGATTTCTTTTAAATGTGGAATTATGTTATTTCCTTCCTGAAGCAAATCTTTAAAAATAGGTAGATCGAATTAAACCTGTATTTTTTTTTGTGTGTTTCTTTAATGGTATATGTTCAAGTGTTCGCATCACGTATTTTCTATCAGAGCTTCCTTTGCTATGTTAGATTTATAATAATTTGAAATTTTTATTATTTTAATAATATGGTGCATCAAGTCGTTTGATATCTTTCAAAAGAATTACTGCTTGGATTAACAAAAATGGAGACTGGATTTACTTTATTAAATTTACTTTTAACTTAGAGTAATATAAAATATGTGGAGAAAAAGTTCTTTCTGTGACGCTTTAGTATTATTGTGTTTAAGCATTGAAGTTAACAATTTGTTAAATTTGCTGGACGTCGTTTTCTTGATTTATCTTCACTAGGAACACTCTTAGCAAAATAGTTCGGAGATGTCGACTATTGCTGAGCTATATTATAAAAGGTTCTATACATACTAGCTAAGTGAACATGCTTGATGGAATTTGAACGTAAGATTTCTAAATAATTCTTCAATCTATCAACAGTTATTTTAGAAAGGCATTTCATAAAATCTATCGTTAATACTGATCTTATGATACCCTTTGATTATCCATCAGTAGCGAAAACGAACTTGTGCTGATCACACTTTATGCGTCTGAGCATTCTGAAACTTGCTGGCTCATCCAATGACCCCCCCAAAAAAACATCATATAAATTTAAACAATTATTTACAAACGTTTCATTGGCGATTAAAGTCTACAAATGTAAAAAAAAAAAAAAATACATTGAAATATCTTGAGCAATACTTTTATACATTGTACTTGTAATAATTAAGAAATAATCACAGTACATTTCATTTGTCATATTTCTTTTCAGTAACAAAGATGAAGAATTATTGCCTAACGTGTATATCCTTCTGTCATATTTTACGTTTCATAGAGTCTGGTAAGTATTAGTGTCATTTGTTGGACTGTCAACGACATTTATAATAGCTGACACATTAAGGAAACAGCCAAACCAAGATTTTGGGTCGTAAAGTAAAATTTGATCATTATTCTTTTCTATTCTTCAGCATTATGTTTTGAAAGCGGTATTTCCGTTGTGATTTTTAGTTCAATCATAACTTATACAGACGAGAAGCTTAAATGTAGACGACCGTGCGTTATTCGAACGTTTGAATTGTTTGTTATTTTGTAGTGGTTTCACCATTGCACTACATATTCATGTATATTTGTATCATGTATTAGCTATATATAATGTTTTTATTAGTGTAAATTATCTTCGGTCACTATTTGAAATGTAGAAACAATCTTGCGTTTTCAACATTCACGTAACCAGAATGCCCAATATATATAAGATATAAATTGGGCATTCTGAAATTATAAGTCATAGAAATACAAACAATATAATACATACAGCTAGCTTCACTAGTATCACGTGTGTAGTCGTGGAAGTGATAGGTAATCATGTTGTTTGATAATTAATCATACTTATAGGATGTTTTTTTTTAATTTTTGAGTTTTTAGAAGTATAAAGGACTTACAACCTCCGGAAGTATAATACCTGAGCTGTACTTTGCAAAACATTTGGGAATTTCGGTTTCATACTGCTCTTGAAATTGGTGCCTTATTTGGCAATTTTATATTTTTGATTCGATCGTTACTGGTGAGATTTTTGTAGACGAAACGCGCAACTAGCGTACAACATTTTAATCCTTGTGTCTCTGTTTAGTTAATGAAATGTTAACTTGAATAACGTACCAAAAAAATCCTTTTGCAGCCAGTTATACTTTACCAAAGGAGAATATTTGTGAATGTTCCACTATCACCGTATTGCTGATAAGTTTTGTGGTACTAATTGGTGGAGTGGCAGCATATGTTCGTAAGTACTGTTTGTATTGTACGGAATCAAAAACATTTCGAACAACCAAAAAAAGATAATTATCAATCAACTGTTGAAATAGGGCTTTGACGTAGCTCTTAGTTACACCCAACGAGTCTAATTGAATCAGTATAAGGTGTTTAAGAAATGTGTCATTTGGTTTTGTGCTTTCATATTTAATCTCGTGAGTCAACTTATTTTTTTATTTGATTTGTATAGTTAGTTCACATATTAATTGTTATAAAAATGAGAAAGGAAATGGGGAATGTGTCAAAGCGACAACAACCCGACCATATAACAGTGTTTTATCCCTGTTTATTAGTCGAGCAATTTCTTGTACTTCACATTATACAACTCACTTTTGTGCAATGTTAGGAGAACTGTACAACGCAATAAGTAACCATATCAATATAAGTAAAATAAAAATTCAAAGAACACCATTGCCAAATAGTAATAGGAAAATATCGAAACGACCACAAAAATAACAAAGATATTGCAAAAACATATGAAAATTGAGCCAAACATAACAACGGGGACTAAGTGTGTGCTCCGAAAATAGTGCGCTCGACCTATTCCAAATAAAAAGACGTTGTGGTAAAAAGTTACCAGACAGCTTTCCTGTACAAAATTAAAAAAAATAAAGCCATATGCAGTTTACGTCAAGTTATTCAAACGCAAACTCAAATTGCCCTAGCGTATTGTACATCTATTTCGCGGTTTGAATGGACTTTAATTTTGTATATGATTAAACCCTTTAACTTTTTGAATCAAACCGCACTGCTGAGTTTAATTGGGACGAAACGCTCATATGGTGTATCAAATGAATTGCCTTGCATCTTGAATTATTTAAATGCAATACATATTGTATATGTTAAATAATTACATAGACTTCAACGATTTGCAACAAATACTAAGCTCCCGTGATAGTAAAACATATATAAATATAAATCTACATGACAAAGTTCCGAGCGCTGTATTTATCAACATATGGCAAAGTTATTTTCGTTTTGATTTACTCTCTTTTATTGCTGTTTTAAACAGGACATCTTAAGAGAAGTCATAAAAAGAGGTATGCAAGATATTTAATAATCTTAACAGAAATTGCATCATTTACAATACAGATAAACTAACTTTCCGTAGTATTTTCAAATCGTATAAAAAAGAAGATGTGGTATGATTGCCAATGAAACAACTATCCACAAAAGACCAAAATGACACAAACATAAACAATTATAGGTCATCGTATGGCCTTCAACAATGAGCAAAGCCCATACAGCATATAGTCAGCTATAAAAGGCCCCGATAAGACAATGAAAAACAATTCAAATGAGAAAACTAAGGCCTTATTTATGTAAAAAAAAATGAACGAAAAACAAATGTGTAACACATGAACAAACGACAACCACTGAATTACAGGCTCCTGACTTGGGACAGGCACATACATAATAATGTGGCGGGGTTAAACATGTTAGCGGGATCCCAACCCTCCCCTAACCTGGGACAGTGATATAACAGTACAACATAAGAACGAACTATAAAAATCAGTTGAAAGAGGCTAAACTCATCAGATCAACAAAAAATTCAAGTGAACGTGGCCGGGTACTTATACATCCCGACACAAAAAGACACAATGAATAGATCTGAGAGTACACGCAGTTATCTGACAGCTAGTTCAAAGCAATTAACAACTAATAAAAAAAATATGCCTCTAAGACTAAGCAATCAATCCGTACATATCCAACATACAATGGATTTAGTGTAAAGACGTCATAAACAGCCAGAGAAAAACATGACCTTGTGCAATGCCAACTTACAGGTATTGACAGATTGTAGATCCATGAAAATGTATATGTATATATCATACTAGTAATATTTAGTTAACTTTTAATCTACTGATAACAAAGTCAATATTTATACCAATAAAAACAATATTCAATGATCTTATTACAGTGTTCAATAGGTAACCTTTAAGAATAAGTTTATTTGAAGGAGCAACAAGTTTACATGGATCATTTCTAAATTTCCGGGCACAATTAACAACATTTCCGTAAAAATGAGGATGTGCTATCCCGTTTGAAATAAGTTTTCTACAGGTACAACCAAACTTCAAAACCAAATCTTTATATCTATGGAAAAATTTAGTAAAGGTTTTAAGTGATATGTCCGTTATCTTGAAATCTACATTCCAAAAATGTATACTCAAAATATGTTAAAACTAAAAGGATCCTGGAATTTTTTTTTATAATTGTTCTGCGTATAGAAGACATGTTTCCATCGGACGTTTTGAAAACATTTATTTAACTATCAATTAGTTAACATTTTAATATAATTATGAACAAAGAAATATACAGAATAAGTTGTTTTATCATCTGCTTGTCTGTTTAGAAAACCTAGTGTTGACGAGAGTTTGTAAGTAAAATACACCCCTCTTGATTTCGTAAAAGAGCAGGCTAATGCCTTTACAATGAAGAAGTCGCACCTGCAAAATAGAAAGGAATGAACATAAGTTGCAAATAATTGTTTCCAATCCACTATAAATAAATATGTTTAAAACTAAAACTAACGAGAGTTTACCACGGACAAATTCCTATAGTGATGAACATACAAATTTATTATTTGCTTGATCTTACTTAAAATTAATTTTTGCTATATTTGTTGTCTTCCACTCTTTCTTGCTCAGTAATTTTTTTTTAAATAATCGTGATTTTTGCGAACGATTATTGTTGACAATATTTTAACACACTGTGTGATTTTTTATAATCATAAGAGTTTCTAACATTTGACTTCCAAACAAGATAGTTATAAGCAGAAACGTGTCGTGTGCACAGGGGTCAATATTTAACGCCTCGGTCAGTGGGATTCAGACAATAACGATCAAAACAAAGGAGTACACAAAGACTCAAAAAACAAAACGGCATTTACATCAACAGTTATAAATAATAATTAAGAAATAACACGAACTTCTCTAAAAACCTGGAGTGAAATTAGGTGTTATATCAACGCTTTCTACTATAATTGTGTTATGGATGACGCATGTTTCTGGAAAATATTAATTTACTAAATTAGATTAGTTGCCTGGTTTGTACTTACTTGAGCAGCATACCGCATGCAACATGCGAAACAAGATCTGCTTACCATCCCGGGGAACCTAATATCACAACAAATTTTGGCGAGGTTTGGATTTCGAAGTCTTTACTTTTGTCAACTGCTTCAACGATAATCTTGTGTTCAACGCTAATTCAATTTTAATTTAAGAATACAAACTTTAATGAAGAAACATGTATCAGGGAGAGGTACTGGAAATGCTCAATTTGTAGAAATAATTGACGGAATAGAAATGCAACCTATAATTCGAGGTATGTCATTTAAAATTAACAGACTATTGCTATTTTTTTTATAATTAAATACGGAAAAGAACGATTATTGTAGAGCTTTAAAACATATTCCAAATACAGAAATAATTATAGCTAAAATTATACTAGAATAAGAATAGCAATTACAAAACATTACACCGAAAATTAAAGAATCATATTCGTGGGAACCATACCTGAAATGAACAAAGGGCATGTTGAATGTGTACTGGTTGATATAGTAGTCTTAAATACATGTTTGTTTTATCAGTTGTTGTTATTGACTTTGCACTAGCTGCAAGTATCTGCGAGTACTGTTAAATATGTACTCAGTGTCTTCTTTGTTGTTGAGGATGAAGAATAAATACACATATATGCTTTGCCTATGCTTCCTTTCTGTGTCTGTTTTTTTTTGTACCGATCTGACGAGTTAAGCCTGATTCAACTTTTTTTCATAGTTTGTTTTTATGTTGTGCAGTCACGACTCTTTTCAAGGTTAGAAACAAATGTTGGAACCCTACACATTTTACACGATAAAATTGAGAATTGAAACGAGAAATGTGTCATAGAGACACCAAACCTACCATATGATAGACATCAGCAGAAGGATGAGGCTATTGCAGGAGATGGACGAAATACACCAGAGGGACAACTCATAAAAAGAAAATAAACTGACAACTCCATGGCTAAAAATTAAATGGACAAACAGACAAACAATAGTACACATGACACAACATCGAAAACTGAAGAATAGACATCACGAACCCCACATTAGCTAGGGGTGATCTCAGGTGTTTTTGGATGGGTAATCAGATCATGCTCCACATGTTAGAAGTTAGAAACATGAAGTTCAGTTGTAACCGTTTAGTTATATCATTCATATTTGTTTTTTGGAAACTGTTTTGTCATACAAGGAGATGTTATTTTCTCATTTTAAGTGTTTCGTATATTTATTTATGTCCTTTTATAACCTTCTATACGGTATGGGGTTTTCTTTGTTTTTTAAGGACGTAGTGTACGTTGCCTCTATATGATTGCATCCACGGTACATGTACTTTGAAGGATAGTTTTCTTGTTGGCAATCACACAAAATCACCTTATTTTTATATTAGTGCCCATCATTACTTGTTTAGTATAAACTCAGTCAACTGTATTCAAATCACTGTGAACTGACTCAAAAGTAACGGATGTTTTCGGAATGTAACATCACGCAGCATCTGTATTCAAAGTGACACAATGATTACGATATACATATCCATATCAGCAACTTCTCAATGCTACCAAGTTTCCTAAAAAGTCAAAGAATGACGTTTTTATTGAAAATATAATTGCTTTTTCCTACAAATTGGCGATGAGTTATAAAATTGTACATATTCTGTATTTGTTGTTGTTATTCTATCATGATCAAAGCTGTGATTTCCCTAACTGCAGATGATATCGGAGACGAACATGGTTACGTATCTACCAGAACAGATAGTTCAACTACCTCTAGATGTGTAAATGGTGCTTGTGGAACTTCCGTTGAATTTACAGAACAAGATTCCAAACCGGATAAATCAGAAATGAACGTTCATGACATCAGAAAGAAAAATATACAAGCGAAATCTTCACCGAATAAAATAAAATTTAATGTTGATGTAAATATCTGTGAAGAAAATACGAAACTAAAAAACTCACCGTATTATCCAGAAAATCATTTTTATGAAAATGACGGTCAGGAAAATGTGAATCTGAAGTTTTCACCTGATACAGCAGCAGTTCATTTCTATGAAAATGACAGTGATGAAAATATGCGGCTTATGTCTTCTACAGATAAAAAAGAAACTAATTTTTATGAAAATGACGGCCAAGAAAATGTGAAACTGAATTTTTTCCCGGATATTACAAAAAATATCTGTAATGCAAATATAGAATTCAATTACGCACTAGATCTTCTAAAGACTAATTTTTATGAAAATGACGGTCAAGAAAATGATATACCGTATTCCTCATCGGGTAAAGGAGAAATTCATTTTTATGAAAATGACCGTGATGAACACGTTCTCCCTTCTCCTGCTACAGTTACAGCCGAAGATGAATTTTATGAAAATGTCCTTGCGGAAAATGTGCCCCATTCTTCTTCTACATATAAAACAAAAATTCATTATGATGAAATTAAAGTTGCTGAGAAACTTAAGTATGTATGTGAAGATAATTTGACACCTTGTTCTCCGGATAATACAGATATTCATTGTGCAGAAAATGACAGTGAGGAAAATGTTAAACTCAAATATGTCGAGATCGATTTCTCCAAAGCAGATAACGAATTTCACCAGTCAAATATTGATCTACAAGAGAACGAGGAAGAATATATAAACTTGTCATTAAAACAATAGAATAAAGTTCTGACTAAAATGTTGTCTTTCATATTAAAACTTAGGTTTTTAGTATGCATTATGAGACAAATCCTGCAATTTCCAAACTATTTCACATTATATGACTAACATACACTTTTTGATATTAAAAAAAAGTTTTCGTGTTTTCGTTTGATTTGATTTAAAACATCTGTCATTTCAGATATTTTTATAGCTTGCTTTGTCTATAGTGTTTTTTGTAAAAGGTAATGTTGCTCATTGGTTGTCGTTTGTTGATGTAGTTCAGAAGTATTTCTCGTTTCCCGTGTTTGATATATACTATACCATTAGTTTTTTGAATTGTATAACACAGTAATTTTAGGCCCTTTATAGCCTGCTTGATTTTTTGATTGACAACATATTTGTTACGTTCGGAGGACGTGTTTTTCAACAGACTGTCGGCATTCCAATGGGAACAAACTGTGCCCCTCTACTTGTCGACTTGTTTTATTATTATTATGAGGCTGACTTTATGCAGGAACTTCTTAGACTTCCCTAACTCTAATTTCCGCTATATTAATAATGTTCTTTCACTAAATAATTCAAAATTTTGTGACTATGTGGAACACATATATCCCATCGAACTAGAGATAAAGGATACTACAGATACAGTAAAGTCGACCTCATATCTTGACTTACATCTAGAAATTGACAATGAGGGTCGGTTGAAAACAAAACTTTACGTCAAAAGAGATGATTTCAGCTTTCCAATTGTGAACTTTCCATTTCTAAGTAGCAACATTCCAGCAGCACCTGCATACGGTGTATATATCTCCCAATTGATACGATATCCCGTGTTTGCATTTCCTATCATTATTTTCTTGACAGATGGTTGCTGCTCACAAGGAAGCTATCGAACCAAGAGTTCCAAATGGTGAAGTTGAAATCACCCCTTCGTAAATTTTACGGACGCAATCACGAGTTGGTTGATCGTTATGGAATAACCGTTTCACAAATGATATCGGATATGTTCCTTACGTTGCCACTACAATCCCCTTCCCTTTCATAAATTTAACCTACCGAATTAGACTATTTACCGGATGTGTTATCACATAAGCAACACGACGGGTGCCACATGTGGATCACGATCTGCTTACCCTTCCGGAGCACATGAGATCACCCCTAGTTTTTGGTGGGGTTCGTGTTGTTTATTCTTTAGTTTTCTTTGTTGTGTCATGTGCACAATATTTTGTCTGTAGTAACCATGGCGTTGTCAGTTTGTTCTAGATTGACGAGTTTCACTGTCCATTTTGGTATCTTTCGTCCCTCTCTTTGCTAAAGACATATATAAGATGGCTTAGAAGTTAGCTAACGTACGAAAATCAAATGTCATTGAAGTTAAGTACAGCATTGTATTTCACAATGAGGAAAACCAATTGGCAATTCTAGTTAAGCAAGGCCCTGCAATAACAACAGTTACACAATTCAAACGAAAAAACTTATAACCTGGTTCAGGAACAAACCATTTGGACTAGCTTCCAGCAACTACGAAAACTCTCAGATCACACTTTGTGTCGCTTTGTTGTGCAGATGTAAAAGTAACCTGTCACGTCTCAGAGTATTCTTTCTTGTTTGAATCGTATTGATCAGTTAATTCCTTTACATTTAGCATTAATTAAATGTTTATGAGGTATGTGCTAAGTATTATAGTTGAGTGTGTCCTTAAAATCTTGAGGAGAGTTGTCTCATTTGCAATTTTAACCCCATCTATTTATCCTATCAAGAATATAACATTTTAGAAGTATTACGGATTACATTATGACAACACCTCTCAATGACAGAAAATTTAACAACTCGTTAAGTATTAAACTTGATATTGCTGATTTTGATTCAAAAAGATAAAATGTAACTTTGTTCGTAGTCGTTGTGTCCAATTTAAAAAATGGAAGGAGTTAAAGGCTGTTAGAAGACAAAATTTGCTTCAAGGTTAGTAGAATATTAAAGTCCGACCGAATTTTATTTCAATAGTTGAGTTTAGTGCTTTTATCTAATTTGTAATGTTTTGAATGTCAACAATCAAACAATTCCTACTTCAGAACAAAATATACCTTTTTTGACAGGAAAGGGCTTGAAACAATTTAGTAAACTGACCTCATTGATCATTCAAAATCAATACGTTAAGTACAATTTCCCCAATGACAAATAGCGGGATGTATTTGTAAATATATTGTTTTGATAAACCATTGTTATCACGTTTGGAAACAAAAAAGAGGAAACGAGTGTTATATATATCTGTGATTAAGGTCAAAGTGATATTAAAAGTGCAAACTATAAAGTATTGTGGGATTTTCCCGAAATTTCAATAAAAAATAAATGTTGGAAAGTCGTTTAAAGTTACATCATGGTTTAGGAAACATAAATCATATCTTCAATGATTATTTATGCACTAGACTGATGAAAGATCAATCATCAATTTAACAATAAGATTTGGTTTAATTGCAAGTTAGATTACTCTCCACCAGGGACCATATGACACTGTACGGCTTTCAACAACGAGAAAAAAACACCATACCAATTAAACAACTTTAAGAAGCCCCGAAAATACAATAGTTATCAAAGTTACCAGGATTATTATTAATTGCGCCAGACGCGCATTTCGTCTTCATAAGACTATCAGCGGTGCAATCAAATAATCTTACAAATCGTGCAAAACAATAAACGAAAACACTCATGAGATATAGAAACAAACGACAACTACTAAATTACAGCAGCTGACATACGGAATGTGACCATGTTAATCATGTTTCAAGGTCCCAAACCTTATTCATACCTGGTGAAGTAAATTTAGCACTTGACGCGATTTAAGTATACATAATGGTAAAACTTCAAATTCGATGATTCACATTTGATTAATATTTGTTATTTAAACCGCAGCAGAACCCATGAAAATTGTGGTACAAAATATATTGTGACGTATCTTGTTGCCTGCAATCAATAAAAATATTCATCATTAATTAATTGGCTATATTAAGTTAACGTGGTTTGGATGTAAACAGTGATTAGTATTATCACTAAAGCAACAATTCTATAATTCTAATAAAAAAAGATAAAACAGAGAATGAAAAACAAATGGAAAATTTCAATAAAAAATGCACTCGTTAGACATCAGATGAATTTCTAGCCAGACTATTAAATCCGTTGAGGTCAGCCTGTGACATATTTTGAATAATTGTATTCATTGTTCAACAAATATTAACATGATAAAGGAAATAAACACTTCTAATGAACTGTTTGCACCATAAACGAAACAAATTAGTAATCAAACGTTATATTGAAAAAAAAACCATACTTATTAAAGGTATTGAACTGAAATACATGATTTATGACTAAAAGTTACAGTTTTCCAATGCAATGAAATTAGAACAAACTCTGTAATAATAGTATATATGATCAAGCTTTTAATTTCTATTGCCAAATTCAAAACCGTAACGTCTGGTCAATATTTTGAAAAAAGTCAGATTGATTGTGTATTAAACAATATAGACAATTCATACTTGTACAGATACTTATATTTCGATTGTGTGATACATTCATGATAAATCAATGTAGATACACATCATTGATATCATCTTACTTATATACCATGAGTGTCATATCGTGTATTATTAATACAATACAATATAAAATGACTTTTGTAAATAGTACTATCTTATAAGGCCAAATAAAGTATAAAAGAGGGACGAAAGATACCAGAGGGACAGTCAAACTTATAAATTGGAAATAAACTTACACGCCATGACTAAAAATGAAATAGACGAACAGAAAATGAAGTAAGCATTACATAACATAGACAAACTAAAGAATAAGCAACACGAACCCAATCAAAAACAAGGGTTGATCTCAGGTGCTCCGGAAGGGTACGCAGATCGTGCTCAATATGTGGCACCCGTCGTGTTGCTTATGTGATAACAAATCCGGTAAATAGTATAATTAAGTAGGTCACATTCATGAGAGGGAAGGGGGTTGTAGTTACGACGTAAGGAACATATCCGATATCATTTGTGAATTGGTTATTCCATAACGGTCAACCAACTCGGCGTCTTTAAAATGTACGAAGGGATAATTTCAACTTCACCATTTATAAATCTTGGTATAATAGCTTCCTTGTGAGCAGCAACTATCTATCACGAAAATCATGATAGGAAAAGCAAGCACGGGAACATCGTATCAATTGGGAGATATATACCTGGTATGCAGGTGCTGCTGAAATGTTGCTACTTAGAAATGGAAAGTTTACAATTGGAAAACTGAAATCGTCTCTTTTGTCGTAAAGTTTTGTGTTCAACCGACCCGAATTGTCTATTTCTAGATGTAGGTCAATATTATAAAATTAACGGTACCAATTTTTCTTACACCAGATGCGTATTTCGACAATTCATGTCTCTGCAGTGATGCTCGTGGCCAAAATATTTGAAATTAAAAGTTTATATAAAAGATGAAAGGAATCGGAGCTTTGCATGAGGGAGATACATTCCTTAATTTATAATAATTTCTAATATTTTGTAACAGCAAATTTGAATAAAACCAAAATTCATATTTTCATGCCAGTACCGAAGTACACTATGTATGTTTCTAATCAAATGTAACCATATACAAAATTTCGTCTTTCACGATAGATACATCAACTATTTGAAAAAGCCAGACATTTTGTGGCAAATATAACTGCTAAAAAATTATTGGATGATGAGTTGTCTCATTGACATATATTTCACATATTCTTATATTTATCATCCTTAAATACGCAACACGATCAAAAATTGAAGAGTATTGCTTTATCTGGAATTGTGGTGGTGGATATCTGATACGGTGAGATTAAGTTGCATTTGTTATTGACGAGTACACTGTTACTTTTATTTAAGTGCTTTTATCTTATGAGTAATGTTTTGAATATCACCGAAGAAACAATCGTACTTCAGAACCAAAAAAAGGATTATTTCCTAATTTGACAGGAATGGGTTAAAAACAATATACCAAACTGCCTTCATTGATAATTCGAAAACAATACGTTAAGTACAAAATTTAGAAATAAAGAGAAGTAATTGTCAATATGTTGTTTTGATTATGCATTGTTATCGGGGAAACGTATAGTATTTGTATGTGATTAAAGTCAAATTGATGTAAAAAGTGCAAACTATAAGTCTTATGGGATGATCCAGAAATTTCATTGAAAATAAAGGTTTCAAAGCCGTTATATGGTTGCATCAGAAATTAGGAAACATTTAAAAACAACAAAACCCGTTGTGCGCAATAGGACTAAGTTGAACTGTACGTTTGGTTAAACAAACCTAAATACTAGTATTTCGAATTTTGCAAAATCTATATATATATATTTTTCTTTGTAAATGAGCATATCAATAATTATTCGTGCACATCTCAAATAACAGTAAATGAATCTCATGAATGTAATATCGTGTACAATATTGTGATGTTTATGATGAACTATCACATTACACCAAATGACAAATATTACATGCATATCAAGATGAGAACGATATAGTATAAACACCAGAGTTATAACTGTATACGACAAAAGACTCACCAAGGACCCTCAAACCATTTACGATAAAAGATTACCAATAAAGTACACAATTGGAAAAGTATTGATAAAAAAATACCGAGATGCTAAATGAAGTAAGTTGCTTAGTATTAAAGAAAATTGAAAGTTTTATAAACATTGCATTCATTTTATTTCATTATCTAGTGACTACGATAAGATACATGAATATTTATTCCTAAGTAAATAAGCATTCTAACAAAAATAAGTATTCTAACAAAAAAAAGTATTCTAACAAAAATAAATAAAATACTTCGCCTTAGAAACAAAACCATCCGAACAAAGAAAATTGACCCAAAACTGTGTAAGAATCCCAACATGTCAACGCAGTCAACAATGAGTGACGGTTGGATCTTTCCACAACTGATGTACATATGTTTTAATAAAACATTCTTGAGAAATACTATGAAAGACAATAACAAAAGCCAAGGAGTAAACAAAGACTCACAAACCCAAAGGACATTTATATCAACAGTTATGAAGTTTATAGCGCGAATGAAAAGGATTTATTTTAAAAAGGTGCTACTGAAAAAAAAATGAATGCCCCGTCCCTCGACATATTTAGAGTGGCATTCCAAAAAAAAACCCCACCACAACAACCAATAAAACACAATGATATTAAATACACATATTTTGTTTTCATAAACATTGTGTTACAATGAAATTAGAATACATTTATATTCAGCAATAGTGCATGGGTTAACACATGTATGCAACAAATACACTCCATTTAATTGTGTATGTTTAACACAATTTAACTACCTCATATATTCAAACAATATCAACTATAATAAATAATGCAATCAGATATCTAAAGCATAATCGTGTTGCTGTTTTACCATCATCCGGTGATAAGAAGATGGTTGAGCTTTAAAACACAAAATAAGTTCAAGCAAGTTTATTTATGTGTCAGACCCAAGTTAAGAGCTAGTAGATTAGTAGTTGTCATATTTAGTTACTTGTCTGGTATTTTTTGTTTTTCAAAAAAATATTTTGATATAAATTTGACCGTTAGTTTTCTCAATTGAATAGTCATATATTGTCATGTCGGGGCTTTCTATAGCCGACAATAAGGTATTTGATTTCTAATTTTGCAATGCCGTAGTGTTGTTTTCAATTGCTGAAATCCACTTCATTTGAAGTTTAATAGATAGTTTGCATTGCATCGGGAACCATGCCACATCTCCTTGGTTGTTTATGTTTGTGGACGTCTGGTGGCATTTTGTATTGTTTATTTGTAGTGGTTTTGTCCGGGTTCAATAAACTTATAATTTGATATTTGCTTACTTGTACCTTTCGACCCGTTTGTATAAGCTGGAGGAACTCCATATTAAAATATCAACATATTAAAACTGATCCATTTTATAACACAGTTAATTTGTCTAATTGAATCCGACAAAATATATAATGATAAATACTTCCGAATAAACTTTATATTTCCTTAATATATAGTACTTTGATAGGATACCTTTCATATTATATATTATAATGAAAGGACATACATCAATAAAGCGGCAACAATAAGTGCAACTCAATCAATTTTTGAAATGCAATTAATATCTTCATTATAAAGTTTTATTGTAGATCGGTAAGTACGACGTATTTTTTGTATTTCTCACAAATGGCAAAGATATATCGTTGTTTGAATATTAATATATACAGTTTAACTTCTATTGTTACACATTTTACTAAAATAACCAAGTTTTTTGTTGTTTCCATGTAATGAAGATGATCTCTATATTATTGCTGTCCACATTTAACCTTATAGTTTTCACATGTTTCATGGTTTTCACATAAAAAAAACCCGCAACTTGGTCATATTTTGGAGACTAAAAACTATGTGATATAAAAATCCAATCGTTCTTCTGATTAACGAAGTCTTTATATTAGTGCATCGCAGACATGTTTTACAGTTAAACAGATCATTTGCAACACAGGTGGCAGAAGTTTTTTGTGTGTGTTTTTAAGCACGTTGATGTTGTACTAAGAATATTGTGCTTTAGTAACACTCTGGTGTAAAATTATCTGACAAAGTCTAATAAAAATGATTAGAAGTAAAGCTTATTCAAATCATTAAACACTAAGTGAAACGTGTCAAACGAAAACGTAAAAATAAGGCCGACTTTTCATATAAATTGGAGACAATTTACCTACGTTGAACTAGGTTATTAAAAGGGACACACTTATGCAAAACTGGGTTGAGGTTAACAAAAACAGTAAATTTACTTTTGTATATTACTATAGAGTGTCTTTTTTAAAAGAAGCTATCGTTATTGATACTGAGGTTAAAAGAGGAACTGTCATTAAAATCACACAAAATGAGTTTTATTATTCCAACCTTAAAAATATCAAATCCTAAAGATCAGTCAAATGCTTATATGTAAATAATTTACTTTATTTTTAAGTTATGTAGTTATGCAAATAGAAGAATGAAGAAATCATGGAAAACAGTTTTTATCCTGACATTGATTTATTGTAAGACATTGACAAAAGGTATGTATAGTAATTGCGTTAGTAATGTTTGAACATATAAGAAAATACGATTTCGTTTGATATTATTTTTTTTGCATTTTGATAGTTTGCAAAATAAGCGCATTTCCGAAATTTTGGTTATACCCCGCACATGAGTTTGCGATGTTTATTCGTATTTGTTGTATAAACTTTGAAATAATAATAATAGTAAACACTGAGCGAAACCCTATTGTAAACTTTAGGTGATCTCAGTTCCTCTTGCAGGGTAAGTAGACCCGTCTCTGCATGTGGCAATGGTCATGTTACTCATGTTTTTACATACACGTCTAATTCCGAAAGTGACTTTCGGGAACAGGGAATGAAATTGTAGTTAGGAACATATTTGCTATCATCTTTGAAACTGATATAACGTAAGTAAGATAAGTGTCACCTTCTTTTGATAATAAGTAGCGAATTATAATAGCTTTCAAAACTTACTAGAAATTGATACAGTCATCTTCAAATAAGCATGAAGTCATTTGTAATTGAAAGAAACATGATAAGAAATATTGCAAAACAAAATTTGTAATCTTGTGTGTTTGCAGCAAATTGACTCTTAATTAGGCACTGAAGTAATTTTCAACGTTCTTTCAGTATATGTAATATAACAATATGGACCCATTTCAGTGTCCGCACGGTAAGTTTTTGAAGCAACTCACATAGTATGTGTTAGTTCATTAATTCAAAGCGAGTCGAGAGATACCAAAGGTATATTCAAACTGATCTGTCGAGAAAAAAAAATCTGACAACGCCATAGCTGAAAAAAGAAAAAGACCAACTATCAAATAAACAAACGATTGTAAAGTTCGGGGTGGTCTCAAATGAGTTAGTAGATCCTGCTCCACATGCGCACATATCGTGTTGATTATGTAGCACAGATTAGTATGAATAAAGGAAAAGTAGTAAATTTCGTCATTCATTTGGTTATATGTCATACCACATTTTGTATTCCAGAAATAGATCACCTCAGCTATACATATACATTTGGCAAAAACCTTTAGGATTTTGAGTTCTCTCTTGTGTTAAATTTTGAAATTAATTGGTGTCTTTTGACTGTAACGAGCGTGTCTTTATGTCAAGGTATGTCAAGGACTGTCTCGTTCTTTTTCTAGAAAGGTTTATCAGAAGATACGGAGACCTTGATAATGAGTATTCCGTTTTAGCTTTGAAAATAATACATATGTGTTGAGTATAGAATAAATGTACTATCCAGGCTGAGATGAGTATTATCTTTAAGTTATTTAAATGTAAAAGTGATCTTTACTTTGTCATTGTAACGGAGTAGGTTTAGTAAGACCCAAAATATATCAGTTTTACAAAATTGTTAGCCATATTATGGAAAGTAGAATAAAACTGTCAGGTTATCTGTCACATAACTGTTCTAACCTGTCCTAGAACACTTCTACCCATAACAGTTTTACTCTAGATCTGTTTTAACCTGTCCTAGAATAGTTCTATCCATCAGTTTTACTCTAGAACTGTTCTAACCTGTCCTAGAATAGTTCTACCCATAACAGTTTTACTCTAGAACTGTTCTAACCTGTCCTAGAATAGTTCTACCCATAACAGTTTTACTCTAGAAATGTTCTAACCTGTCCTAGAATAGTTCTACCCATAACAGTTTTACTCTAGAACTGTTCTAACATGTCCTAGAATAGTTCTACCCATAACAGTTTTACTCTAGAACTGTTCTAACCTGTCCTAGAATAGTTCTACCCATAACAGTTTTACTCTAGAACTGTTCTAACCTGTCCTAGAATAGGTCTACCCATAACAGTTTTACTCTAGAACTGTTCTAACCTGTCCTAGAATAGTTCTACCCATAACAGTTTTACTCTAGAACTGTTCTAACCTGTCCTAGAATAGTTCTACCCATAACAGTTTTACTCTAGAACTGTTCTAACCTGTCCTAGAATAGTTCTACCCATAACAGTTTTACTCTAGAACTGTTCTAACCTGTCCTAGAACAGTTTTACCTAGAAAGTTCTACCCTAGAACTTACTAAATCAGTTCTTGGTAGAACTGTCAGAATCAGTTCATGGGTAGAACTATCTAAATCAGTTCTAGGTAGAACTGTTCAAATCAGTGCAACCGTAGAACTGTCAGCAGAACTGACTTAATCAGTCAGGACTGTGAAACAGTTCTAAATGACGTCACTGCAGTAAGGGCACTTTAATATTTAGGAGAAATAAATCACTTCCAATTACTTTGTTATGTAATAGAAGATTCTCTATATTTTTTACTAATCAAACGATACATGTACAAATATCGAAGTGAATAGACGTTTTTTAATCGCAATTTACCTTGTTTATCTTGGGCCGTGTTCACACCAAACGCCATGTACAGTAAACATGTTTACATTTGGTTTAATGTAATCTACACTAGTTTCACATAAGATTTGTCCACATCTATACAGTTACCTGTACATAAGATGTGTTCACACTTGTAAACTATATGTCATTTAAATGTTCATTGCTTAGAACCGAACTCAAATTTTCGAACAACTTTTCTAGCAGTAAGGGAACGACCATTTGACTACAAAAGGGGGGGGGATGGATTTTTCCACAATTTGATTGAAAAAAATCGGGTCATACAGATGATTAGAATGAAAAAATAGTCCGAATCCAAAGTTTCCCCATACATTATTATTGAATTGGTACCATCGGAAAAAATTGAATATTAACTTTCGCGCGAGATAAAATTCGGACTCAGACCCCCCCTTTTTTTAAAGTACAGTGGTTGCTCCTTTAAGAAAGTCATTTTGGATGATTTGCAGTAGTTTAAAGATGTCTCGACTACGCATTAAAAATATAGGCTGCATCAGCGTGCTTATAGACAAAGAAACAGAATTGCGATTTTAAGGATCACTACATTTCTATCTTTTCTTTTTGTTTCAAATGGTATTGTTTCTACAAGTTGGGTGGTTTTTTGGCAAAAGGAGAGGGTGACATATGAGTGAATCGTTGTTTGAGTAAAGACCAGTGGCAAATATTTCTGTCAGTGTGTACGTCCAGTCGATTCGGGAAGACCTTTTCTAAGGGATTATGTGTTCGGCAATGATGATGGATGAGTTTTGATAAGGGGTTAGTAAGGCTACGTAAAGTGTTTTTATAACAAATAAATATATCAAGTTTAGACAAATATTTCTGTAAAAAACTTAATTAATAAGTGTTATTTTTAAGTATCAATTTTATATAAAAATCGTTTCTTTTTTACATATAAATGGAAAACTTACAGTTCGGAATGTCTAGTTTTGTGTACACTGAACCTACACAAGGCCTACATCGACTATCGACTGCATGTTGACAAAACATGATTTAAACTACATGTAAACATTGAGTTTTATCAATGGGAACGTAATTATGTTTAGTTTATGTGTGAGTTACACTAACACAACACCGAGTTTAGGTCAATGTGAACACGGCCTTGGATTTACATTCATTTAAGATTCTGTTTTGACAAATGTTCAAACGAAAATTGTATAGTGGATGAATTATGGGATATTAGCCATACTTATCCATAACGATTATAAATGATATCTGGGAGTCGGGAACTCAGAAAAAATATACTCATCTTAACACAAATAAAACAGTTGCCCCTAGACGCTTTGCTACAATCAAAATCATACATGTTTCTTTGCCTTCTTCAAATCATAATAGCATTACACTATTCCAAGAAGAGAACTTCCCATACATTTACTTTTTATTTGAAAATAAAGTATATGAATCAGTCACGTGAGTCTTGGGTGATGCCGTAAAAAATCATTACAAACCTGAAACTACTATAATACATATTTGATATTAAATATATTTACATTATAGGTGTAAATATGGTAACTTTTGGTTGATGCTGTTACATATGGTCAGTTTTTTGTTGATGCTGTCACATATGGTCAGTTTTGGTTGATGCTGTCACATATGTTCAGTTTTTGTTGATGTTGTCAAATATGGTCAGTTTTCATGGCTTTTGGTTGATGCGGACAAATAATTTTGTTATATCCATGAGTCAGTATGAGATATCAAAACTACCGAAATTAGTTAACGATTCAAAATTTTGATTAAAAAGTGGACATGCTGGAACTATTAACTAATGCGAGCATAATTTTGTTTTCCAATATTGCTTTCATTAATATTAAACAATCCATCCTGCTATAAAAATATAAGCTCGTGCAATATAAAATTCTACTCTTAACAATATTCCACAATATTCCTGCAATAACCCTATGATATAGATCATTTGTATTATCATGATTATACACTCCATCCTTACATTAAAATATTACAGTTTTACAGTGCGACTATAAGAGTTACATAAAAAAAAGCAAATATGATCAGTTCTGTTTGATGAGGTCAAATGTGGTCAGTTTGGGTTGTTGCTGTCAAATATGGTCAGTTTTGATTGATGCAGAAAAATAATTTTATTTCATGAGTCAGTCTGAGGTATGAAAACTACTGATATTTGTTTCTGTTGCGATATTTTGAATGAAAATAGGAAATGCGGACACCCTCAATTGATGCGGAAAAAAAAATTGTGGTCATTGATTTCATATACAACAGTCCCTCTCGACCTAATATTTTAACTGAATTGCTGTGCAGCTAAATAGATTTACATAAAAAAAAAAGCAAATATGGTAAGTGTTGGTTGATGCAGTCAAAAGATTTTATTACAAGACTCAGTCTGAAGTATAAAAACTACTGATATTTGTTTATGATTCAATATTTTGAATAAATGGAGGACATGCTCATTGGAGGATCAAGGGGAGGGCCGAAGTTCCATGGTTTGGAACCCCACTTTTTATAAACATCAATGCATTCGAAAAGGAGCATATAGTTGGACCCCCCAGCCTTTTAAAAATGTCTGGATCTGCCCCTGCAAGCTGGAACTAAAAATTGATGCAACAAATGTTTTTTTCCCCAAAATTGCTGTAACTTGTATATTAAAGTCCCTCTAGACTTAAAATTAAAAATTAAGTACTGTGCAGCTATCTAGATTTGCAGAAAAAAAAGGCAAATAATGGCAGAAAAGAATGATTCAGTCAAAAGATTTTTGTTAAACAGGTCGTCCGAGGTATGAAATCTACTCGTAAACTGATATTATATTGGTTGATGACTCCCGGAATAACAAATGTAAAACAATTCAAATGATAATGACCCACCCCCTAATACTAACGGCCTAACTTATGTACAAAAAAATGAAAGAAAAAGAAATAATTTATGTAACACATCAACAAAAGAAAATGACTGAATAACATGTTCCTGAACAGGCACAAACATGCACTATATGGCGGGGTTAACAGGTTAAACATGTTCTCTTACCGAATGTAAATCTGAAATAAAACCGGCAAAATAGTAAAACTCTATATAATTTAAATCGCTTCTTTTACTCAAGCCTTTATATTAAGGCAAAGTGTTCTTAAAACATATATATCAACTCTAGCCGTAGAATTTATAAATCAATTCTGGCCGTAGAATTAATGAAAATCAATTCTAGTCGTAGAATTAGAAATTGATTATGTTATGGATAATGCATATTTTAAGGTTTTTCTTGTCGTAGAACACACCGAGGGGTGTGTTCTTCGACAAGAAAAACCTTAAAATATGCATTATCTGACTTATATACCGTCAAAAAATATCATTCTTTATAAAGATTTGCAAAATTTAGTATCCTATTTTACCGACAACACTAAAGTGGGATATTCCTTTCTAATTCGTTCAGGTTTTAATACGCCCTGTGGCTCATTTATAATGTGAAATATAACTCACTAATTAATCTAGATATAAACCTTTCAAAAAATATTATCCATTCACAATTAAAAATTATGTAACTGCATGACATAAGACACAAACATATTGTTACAATCCGATAACGGTGTATGGCCAATACAAGACACATTGTAAGTAATTTAGTGTACCACTTAGTTAATGAAAAAGGGGGAGGGGTATTTTTTTCCTATTTGTAATGTGATTTAAAAAGTGGTTATTTTTTTAAACAATTTCAATTGAATCGAATGAAAAATTCAGAAAGATTGTCTTTGGAATAGCAATACATTTTATTAACCGATAATCAGGATAAAATTATATACCCTCCGCACCGACCCTTTTCTGAGTTGCGTTAATGTTATTCAATAGAATATAAAACTATCTTGTTAGTTGATAATTTGATAGAGTAATAAGTATACATGATTTAAAAAAAGTTAAGAACTGTCACAAAGACGAATGTAAATACATGCAGGTAACAGTATGATTTCCTATTCAGCGTTTATCGTCCTGAATATGCATGAAATATTTGCCACTGGACTTTAAGCAAGGAACCAAAAATCAACTAACCTATTTAGTGTGACTCAATAAGATTTTCAAAATCTAACACACATGACACATGAATATGTTAAATCTGACTTTTTTTTTTTTTTATGAAAGTCTATATTAAAATTGTTCTCACATATAATCATATTCGAAACAGTGTGGTCCTGGCCATTGATTGACAACCTAAATTATCCCATTGACTGGGACAGATTAGATGAACGTTTGTCGGTAACAATCACTGCTCACTGTGTACTTGTTAAAGAAACTGAATCTGTGGGGTCACCAAAGGTTCTCAACACGTAAATAAAGCAATTCGAAAAACTAATTCGGAATAATTCGATGTGTTGATTTATATCAATAATATAAATCAAAACCTAAAGGTTATTCCTGAATAATTTTTCGAATTATTTTATCATTAAAGGCGTTAAGAACCTTTGGTGACCCCACAGTTTAAATTCTATAATAAGTAAGAAGTGAGCAATAGTCGTTACCGAAAAACGTTCATCTAATCTGTCCCAGTCAATGGGATAATTTAGGTTGTCAATCAATGGCCAGGACCACACTGTTTCGAATATGATTCTATATGATAAATAAATATTTCTTCATTGTAGCGATAAATTAACAAAACTTCACGCGATATTTAATTCTAAAATTAAAATACGGGCAATGAAGGTTTCTTTTACATCTATCATCGATAGAACTTTAAATATAAATTTCCAAATCTGCAACAAAAAACTATCAGACAATAAAATTTTGAAGTAAATTATAGATTGCATTTTTATCAAGGCAAATAATGACCTCACACAGGTCATTATTTTATGCCTTTGAGCATATTTAATTGAAAAATGGTATCGTCCGGGTTGATTCTGAAAAAGAATGACCTGTCGTTCTGAAAGAAAATAACTCCATATAGGTATATAAAACCGTAGAACTGTTCTCGAAGTAGAACTGACCACCAAATATTTGGTCAGTTCTATCTAGAACTTTCGCACAAACTAATTGAATCGACTAAAGTAAACACTTAAGGGCACACGATACAGTTTTGATCCCGTATTTACAAGTTGAAAAAAGATTGCATGTCTGCTATTTTTTACCTGATTAAAAAGATGAAATATTTTATTCATTTTTTAAACACTTCAGGGCATACAATACAGTTACTGGGGAGGTAATGACGTTGTTAACGTAAAATGTTATTTTCATGGTGTCAAACTATGACATATTTTCCTTTTCGAAAGAAAGACATATCTTTTTTTGTTTTAAAAGATAAAAACAAATTGCTTTTTGTTAAATAATTTGGACTTTTTGTATTTTATAAGTATTGATGCATTTTTTGTTCAGAAATAACAAATATTTATCTAATGGTCATGCATTGAGAAGAAAACGTAAATTTTTACTGTATATTTATCAAAATTTGGTCCACATAATCTCATTGCAAAATGAAACAAAATGTTGGTTTAAAAAATGAGGGTCCATGCACTCGTTTTCAATTTAAATCAGCTTGAATGATAAAAAATTGTCCAATGATGCATCTTTTCTCGATATGTCATAGTTTGACATCATGAAAATAACATTTTACGTTAACAAAGTCATTACCTCCCCAGTAACTGTATCGTATGCCCTGAAGTGTTTAAAAAATGAAGAAAATATTTCATATGATGAACCTGATATTAAGGGCCTAAATTGGCCCTTACCGGACCTACTCCTTTGTTACCAGTATTATTTTCATTTTCAAATATGATCCTATTAAAGCATTCCACCAGTTTTTTGTTGTGCTATGGTAATTTTTTGTAATCTTGTCTTTCATTTATGGTCACTATGTGCTTTGTCTACAAACAATGTATATGCCATTTTTGTTTTTCTTTGTTTATATATTTTTTAAAGTAGTTAAGATTATAGTACAATGATGAATGCGGTAACCCTATTTCTAATAATTTTGTTTGTGTTGTTGTCAGTATTATGGAATATTGTGCGACTTTCATTAAAAGGAGAGGTTAAGCAAGCTACACATACCAGATTAATCAACCATTTTTTATAGATATGGAGATGTCAGTTGTTTGTATTCGTTTGATGTTTTTGAGCTTTGGAATATGCCTAATGATAAGAAACTTTCGTTTCTAAATTTTCATTGAGTCTAGTATTTTTATTTTACAGTTGTAAAGACGAAAAGCGAGTCTGATATACTTTCTTAAAGTAACGATGAGGAGTTTATTGACTCTAGTTATTAATTAATGAGACATGTCTCGATAATTGACCAATTATTTAAAGGACAGATCGATACACTCTGATACTGCAGTACAGAAATACCACTGTTGTAGTAACTGTGACGTCATAAACAAGTCGAAACTGTAAGAATTGATCTAAATTTCAAGTTAACGTATACGGTTTGTACATACTAATATAATCCAAGGATTTAAATAAAAAATATATTTTTGGTTTTACCACCGTCCTACAATACATCGTGTTCCAAAATATTGTTTAGAGTAAAGCAAATACTTGTATATGTATCTATCGATGTATGTATATCAAGAGGTGATTGATTGAGATAATTCTACAGAAAAAATAGTTTTAGAGACACAATCTATTCATTGATGAAAATATTATTCCTTATTATTACGAATTGAAGAATTAATCTTTTGTCTGTTTTAATTCATAGCTGTTGAGGCGGTTAACTTTATATACTTTTCTGAAGAAGAAACAGTTTTGCTTAAGTGCATACCTGGTGCAGATAGAGCAGTCTGGGATGGACCTGCACATACCAGTTCAAATCCGTCACCTATCTCAGTATATGATCCTTTCGGACAACAAAAGATATGGATGACAACAAAATATACAGATGATCGTAAGATAAATCCATCCATCCCAAACTTGGATAGATTAAAAGTGGTTGGAAATGAGGGACATTTCGATCTAGAAATAAGTAATGCTTCGCTTTGTGACCAAGGGTATTATAGGTGTTCGACATATTCATCCAAAGGATACCAGCAGCTACAAATCATATCATATATTTTACAATTAAAAAGTAAGTGTTTTGACATATACATTAAAAAAACCTGACAATAGTGCCAAAATGGTTAACAAAGTTACAAAAAATATTTGCTCGGATTTGCACCGTAAAAAAATGCAGTCTTTTTTGCAACGGATATCCGAAATAAAACGGTACTTTAATCTTTGAAGGTCAGATTTTACTGACTAATCATGATTTATGAATAAAAAATCCGTGATATTCTTCCGAAGCAAACCGTTGTACATTGACGAAGTTAATTGAAACAATAATTACTACAAGATGTCTTTTGGTAAGTTTCTGATCGGCAAGCGAATTTGTCCAAAAAAGACATGTTCGACATGTTCTGATCTATTTTAAAAAACGGCGTAACCATATCATGCATATACTGAAGATGACATAAATATAGTTATAAAAGGAAAACTGACAATGTCATGTTCAATATCATCTCTCCTTAATTGATTCTAACACGAGTATGTATGTTTTGAATTAATAATAATGATACATTGAAGCTCTACGTTATTCCCGGGTTCGACATATTCAAATAAAATAGTATCACTTTCAGGCCTCAGAAGTGATCTTCTATGCAACAATCCTCTCTTAAAAACGTGATAGACAACATAAGATCTTTGAAATGCAAATACAAGATACGTATCTCAATTGCAGGTGTTGCCTGGATGTTGTTTCATTGCGAAAAATTATTTAACTAGTTTTATCGAACAGTTAGGTTCTTAATCAATCCTCATTATTTATTTTTGGATTTAATCAAAATTTAAGAAAGTCGTTTCTGTGTCTGAGTTTCAATTGATTACTGATAGAGAGAATCCCTACAATATAGTTACCAAATATCGAGTCTTACATCAAGAGGTACTTTTTATCGGATTGTTAAGTTGAAAGATAATGATGAGATGCTTCATCATATGCGTCAAGACTCTTATCGGCAGGAAAAAATGCTAAATGAATAGATATATAATGATAGTAGATGAGGAAAGAGTCTCTAACAAATCGAAGACCTTTCAGTATTCTCTTTCGAATCATATAATATATTTTTGAAGTATCTTCTACTTTTTGAGAGATGGAAGGTGAAAAAGTGTAATAAACAGATTTTATAAATATAGGAGGATGTGGTTTGAGTGCCAATGAGACAACTCTCCATCCAAATAACAATTTAAAAAGTAAACCATTGTAGGACTGTTCAGTGTTTCCTTATATTTTTTTTTTTATATTATTTCCCTTTCAAAGTTGAATTCTTCTCTTCATCAAATTCGACATTTAACTAACAATGTTATCTTCACTATTTTAAGAACTGCCGTCAAATTTGACAATCAAGGATGAAACGGATAATCACACAATCATTGGAATTGAACATAAATTGTTACAATTATCCTGCAATGTTGAAAGTGGAATACCGCCTGAAATCATAATCTGGAAAATGAATGGGATTATCTTGAAAATGGGCGGACCAATAAAAAATGTGTATGCATTTTATCCACAACGAACATATCACAAATTGAACTTTACTTGTGAAGTTATAAATGCACTAACAAAGAAGCCGTTGTTAAAGACCGTCCTATTGGAAATTAAATGTAATTTGCTTCTGGTGTCAGACCATTAATTATTCCCTCCAATTTACAACGTATATAAAAGTAGACTTCTCTGCCACAAAAGATTGCTTTTGATGTCCTTGTTTACTTAAACTAACCAACAAAGTTGCAGAAATGAAGAAATTTTAAGATGATTCTGAGCCAAAATCTGCATGTCTATGATAAAATGGAAAATGAGTTTGCATTAACAATTGAGGATTAATGCGCTTTTTATTATGCTTATGTAAGATTTCTAGAAATTGTTGGAGTACCTTTTTCGAAGGTCAAATAATACCTTTATTTCTTAGAAGGCATTAGAGGTTTGATGAAAAAGCTGATACAAGTGCAATTCAGAATATACCTGGGTTTTATGAAGTTAACTTAGGGTAAAATATTCAGAAAGCTGTACAAATTGCAAATTTTGTAGTACAGATAGGGATATTTAATTGGTGGTCTGACAACTTATGTATCAGTACTTAAAAGAAGTAATTTTTTTTATGTATATTTCTTTTTTTAATTTTGTCTTTTGGCAGGGTGAATAATTTCTTAAATAATAAATGAATACTTACCATTTAAAAACAAGGTATCACAAAATTTGTCTGGCTTTATTAACGATTAAGATAATTTCATTGCATAACTATACAAAGCTTTCGTTGTGCTAAATTTTGTGTTGAGGACATACAAAAAAAGTAACTATTTGAAAACTTAGATGCTCAATGCTCTTCAAATTCAAATTTATTTAGTCTTGTAACATTTTTGATTCAGGTGTAATGAACGTAGAACGCTAACATACATACACAATTTACAAACCTGCTTTCCTTGATAATTTTCTGTTCTATTATATTTGTTTTGCGTTAAATTTTCAGACAAACCTAAGGTATTCATAAACCAAGAGCAAACAACGTTAGACATTGAAGGATCAAAGAAAAAACTATGCTGTGAAGTTGAAAGTCATCCAAATATCAGTTTCATACTTTGGTTTAAGAATTACAACAGTCATATATCAAAAACGAATTCCTTGTGCTTACTGTTTGAACAATTGACTAGACAAGACAGTGGCAATTATACTTGTGCTGCCGGAAATGAAATAGGAAACGGATCTTTCACGACATCATTTGTAGTATTTTGCAAGTTTATTTTGATTTTGTTTCCTTCTTTAGTTCGTTTTTCAGTCTTTACAATCATTAATTATAGTACAAATGCTTTATAACAAACAAATAAATTAAAACAACCATATAGGTAAGGCTATCCTGACGGTTGACATTACATAATACTTCTAATTAGATACAAGGATATGTAACAAGCATTTTCTTCGTTGAGACATTTTCTATACCGACGGAAAACTTTAAGGATTTCGAAAACAGGATACAGTAATTTTAGATGCTGACTTATATTTTCAGTCATTTTATGAACCGACTGGAAACTTTTAAAAGTATTTTACAATTTGCCTAAAATTCTTTTATTGAAATATAAATTTACAAAAACTGAGCCTACATGTATGAAAAAAATATTGTCTCTTTTGATGCATCAGTAAGCGCCGTATCAATTTTTATTTTCATTAAAATCAAATTTTCGCGAAATCAACAGAATGTTGAGATCTACACAACGAACGAATGTGATATACAAATAGCGGGAGATGTTCACCCAGCTAATGCACCAAGTCTAGTTTCTTATTGATGTCATAATGTTCATCGATTTGGTTTCAGGGTACCTTGATTTGTCTTATTTTAGTCGATTTCTTTTTCTGTCCCCCAAAAAAACCTGAAGAGAGGGGAATATATACTCGATATTTTTTTGGCAACGCAGTCAAACATAGCCTTTTGAGGTAGAACCTATTTTTGAGAGATAAGAGGAATCCGTTTGGTTGTGTAAGATGTATAAATTCATATTTTGTCTAAATGGGAACATTCCATATTGGAAATCATATTTCTGTATCTGTTCAAAATATCAACAGAATAGACAGTTTTTGAAATAGTGATTACATGTTGTAGTTAGTTACAGTAACTACAATGCTGTTTTTTTTACACGAATGTGACATACCGAAGTATACTTATTACTGGGTGTTCACTAACATTAGCAAATTAACGGGTGGCATATGTAGAGCAGGATCTCCTTATCCTTCCAGAGACCCCGAGATCACCCCCAGTTTTAAGTTAAAGGGTTTGTGTTGCCAGGTCTTTTTTTGTTGATGTGTTTAATGTACTATTGCTTGTTAATTTGTATTGTTCTTTTTTAGACATGGCGTTGTCAGTATATTTTCAATCTAGAATTTGAATATTTATCTTCTTTCTTTTGACACTCTTTCACAAAATGACAAGGTATTTTTTTTTTATTCTTTTATAAATAAGCATGTCAGGTTTTTGGTGTTAAATAATTTGGCCGCAATTTTACATGAATTCCTAAGTGCATAGATGTAAAAATTAGGGTGAAATCACACAGGGTTATGGTGTTATAGTGTATGGTGTTAGATGTAAGTTTACGCCATCCGATGAGTGTAAGTAGATTCCTGTTACATACCAGTTTTACGATTTTGCCATGTGATTATGGACTTTCCGTATTGATTTTCCTCTGAGTTCAGTATTTTCGTGATTTTACTTTATACATGTTAAACTAAAATTAAAACTAAAATTTATGACATAATTTTCCAGACCCACCTTTTGTATACATTACGTACAACAACATATATATGTTTGGAAAAGAAAGAAAAGTTTTGTGCAAAGGGAATGGATTACCAAATACTTTAACATTTTTCCGTGTGGAACATAAATCATATTTCAATGAGCATATACGGTATATAGAGGTCTCCTCGGATGGCATTGCCACACTGCCACCTGTAGACGCTTTGGACAGGTACCAGGACACTGGTTTATACGTATGTAATGCTTCAAATGATATTCCTAATAGAGAAGGAAACAAATTTCAACAAGGTGAAGCATATCTCGTATCAGATGGTAAGTATGAAATTAATATGATACAATCACGGGATTTGTGTTAATGTTATCGTTTATTATACGTTTTAGAAGAATGGATTTCATAAAGTGTTGTTTCTATTGTATGTTGTCTTATATGACGGGGTTTGTGTCAATGATAAAGTAGATATAGTTGCTGGAGCATGTTATTTATAACGAGTTGTTTTTATTTTCATTCATAACTGTCTGAGAGGAATATTAAGGAGATCAAACGTATACCTACTAACAATAAACAGGTGACAACGTTTCTGCATGTATCCCATGTATATATGCTCTCGTTTTTGCATTATATTTCAATTTAGTATTCATCTGAGACAAAAATAATGTCATTAACTGTCAGAAAAAAACATAACCATGTGTAATGCCGAATTATTGTTATCGTAATGATAAAAATGGCAATAAATACACAGTTTAGTTGAATCCATTTCCATCATATATCGTGTGTAGCTGAAAAGTTAAGAAACGAGTGACAATGTGAAACGTTGGTTAACCAGACAGTAATTAATGATCATGTCTGTCTTTACATTTTCATTGCATGTATACATTTTGGTGACATTTTCCATGTGCGTAATAAGATAAAGAAAAATTTAACACACGAATATTTCTACATTAAAGAAAAAAATAATATTGCATTTAGTTAATCCAAACACTTTGATTATTAAGAAAAGAAGAATCTTTGTTTTATCTTTTGTACAAAGGACCACCAGTTTTTGTAGCTGACAACAAGAACCTTCAATATGGGGAAATCGGAAAATCAATGGATATAACAGTTACAGTTTACAGTACGTCAGAAATCAATTGTCTTCATTTGAATGCAATTGGAAGTCTCAATATAAAGGATATATTTCAGAAAGGTGTTCCTTTGACGATGCGTTTCCATGGTGTCAACATAACAGTAAACGGTATAGAAGTGACATTTCGTGTTGCCAAACTGCAAAGATTCCAATGGTTTAACATCACAGTGTGTAATTACTATTCCATGAACAATTTTATTTTAGAAGTAAGACAAACTGGTAAGAACATGAAATGGACCATGAATAAAATAGAAGTTGATAGATAGTTTGTGACAAATGTGACAAATGTGAACAGTTGGACATAAACCACGCCCTTATGTACATTTTATCATAACCGATAATACACATTTGTATTCTGCAATTAAAAACAAATAATTTATATGTTCGTCAGAACTTTACTGTGACATGTAAACTTTCAGACCGATATGAAAACCTAATTAAAAAAAGTAAAAAAATATATGAGGGGCACAAAAAAATCCAAGAATCATCGACAGTACATTATAAAATAATCTCAAGAACACACACCAAAACAAAAAGTTCTACTAAAATTAAAAAATAATACATTTTCTAACTTTAGTAAGATAATTAGTGTAAAAATGAGTATATTGTGTTATAGCTAAAATCTCTTCAGAAGAAAAGGAAATATCTTCAGAGGGCATTGGCATCATAGTGTTATTCATCCTAGTTGTGATCCTACTAGTTGCAATGGGAACATATTTGCGTAAGTAATTATTATCCTATTTACTTAAAATGAAATCTAAGTTAAAACCATACAAAGGACGATATGAATACTTTTATAAGAAATATCTGCAAAACTATACGTAACATAGATTGTCAGTAAAAAACAATGAATATCTTTGTATTATACATATATTGTATTATACATATATTTGTCAGCAAAAAGAAGAGAAATCTTGGAATATTAATTCCAACATTAGAAATTAAACAAAATGGAACATGTCGAAATCAAATACAAAACTTCGAGTATCATGTTTAATTATGATATTTGTCTATTAAAGGATACATTAAGCAAATATATAGAAAAAGGTGTGTAACTATCTAATCCATTTTAATTGTTAGTTTTTTTCAGAATTAAGAGGGTTGCTTTACACATTTTAGTGATTTCAAGTCTTTTTAAAACAATGCTATCACTTAATGGTATAATGAACTCAGTAGTGAATGTTTCAATACTGACACGATGCTGAAAAAAAAATATCTGACTGTATTAAAAACAAGAACTATCTTTAAAAAAGATATCCGACGTATTTAAATTTGAGTATATTCACCAAAACCCCGCGGTAATCTCACATGCGTAGGTGCGTGCTAAAAGTCATGTACGTTCTTACAACAAAGTTTACATTTAGAATTATATAATTGTCCCGAATAAACAGTTGTCATGGATGCAAAGAGCTATTGGAGAAACAATTGTTTTAATAAAAATATAAATCTTTATAAGATCTAGTTCAAATATTTATAGTTTTTCACTTGCTTTCCATCACGATTTAATAAATGAAACGTTTTTTCAAACACAATCAAATCACTCACCATGACAACATTTTGTTCAATCACAGAAAGGATTTTCGTGCATGCGTATTATGCTGCCATAGTTAAGCGTCCTTAAGTTCAAAGTACACAAACCGAAACTATACCGACTACGTCGGAAAAATACTAAGAGACTAGGTTGGCGGACGCAAGAAAATATTAAAGTTATTAATATTTACTAGCACTGAGTCGACATCACTGCTGGTGGACTCCTTTTCATTTAGTTGGTGTATCAACTCAGTAAAAAGAGGTTCTGTACGAACATAATACTGAATTAATAAATAATAACTTCACTGAAATTTTCCGTTGATTAACTTCGAAATTCAAAGTGTTTTTTACACCAATCTGAAAATTTTGAAAACTATTGGCACTTTAAATCCAATAAAACATGCTTATGATTTAAATGATTCTGACATCTTCTTTTGTGTACAAAAAATGCTAAGTGCCAAGACTTTCCTTTATTGGTATACTACCAAATAATCCATTCAAACTCCCCAGTAAAACAGATACTGAACATTCCGGAAATATATAATGCTGTTGTGTTTTCGATAATTTTAGGATGATAACAACCACAAATATTCAAACAGCTAACGAAGTTCTCCATTATATCGAGATTGTTGAAGATAACAACGAAAATGGTATGTTATTTCAGGATATCCCTGACTATTAAAAAAAATATAATAATACACAGAAAAAGCTCGTGATTATGTAACGGATCCTTCAAAATATCGTTTTACAAATACCTGTCAACTCTTAGCAAGCAACAAACTGTCTATACTTGCAATTGTAAAAGTCTCATATATCTCAAATAAATGAGTATTGTTTTCCTGTCATTCAAAATCGTTCGTTTTTGTCTTTGAAATTGATTTCCTATGTTCATTATACTACCATTTTTAGTTGACTGGCACTCATGACGAAAGTAACAGATCAATCATATTTGGATATATTCAGTTGATATATATGTATTAAAACAAATTATGTCGAACCGACTATATCTCCTAGCTCTGTATTTATTAATTTGATGTGTTTTGCTTTCGCCTCAACGTACCTTATGATTGTTATTAAAAAAAAATGTTATTTTTACATTTGCTTTAGGTAGTTCCGGGGTATACCACCATCTTGAATTTTACAATCACAGTAAATAATCGGTGTAGTTTTTGTCCAAATCTGCAAATTAGGAGACATATTCGCAATGTTTTGGTTACACTGTTTATTTCTATAAAGAAAATGTTTTAACAAACAGCAAATATTTGTGCTTTGGGAATTCATTTTTCAAATAAGCCATTTAAGAGGATATACCTCTTTTAGTACAAAATTTATACTGGATATAAAGGGAAACTTTCATTTTATACTTTTAGCAAGAAAACAAGTTCGGTTACACCATTGTTTTAATTTTTATTTTCTTAAGATATATTATTAAAACGTTTTTATCATATTTTATTTCAAAAATTTTGTTTCATAGATTTCCTTTTATGCACAAAAGTTTCGTTTTAATGAACAATCTAAATTTGCACGAATCCTCATTTTGGCAATGTAGACGAAATTTCTGTGATTTTTTTCAAAACCCCTAAACTACCTGAAATGTGAATGTACACTTTATTTTGATCTAGAAGAACTGATGTATATAGATTTCAGCGCAGCGACCATATATTGATTACAAATATGGGTTATTTCAGAATTCTTCTGTTTGGTGCATTATTTAAACATGTTAAAGTCTTATGAACCTCAAATAAAAAAAAATATGCATATGTTTTTTATAACAAAGTTGATAGGTGTCAAATTCGCCATAAAATTTTCCGTATTCAAAGTGACCTTAGCACGCCCCTTTTCGAAAAATTCCGATGATCGAAATACGCATCGATCTGTCACTGAAATAAACTTTATCTGATTGTACATGTTAAAGACGTGCTTAATATCCATGCTTTATTGTTGATTATTTACTATAAGGTGACAATCGGTAAACTACGGTTTTAAAAACGACAATTAATGAGCTGCCATAATTTCAATTCATAACAAATAGAGAGAGAGAAAACGAAATGACGATAATACGATACTTTTTGCGTAAAAAATGATAAAATCGTGCATAGAAGAATACTTTTATGATATAAACATGCATTGATTCAAGAATTGGATAAACATTACTTTTCACCAGTCACTCGTTTCATATGACTTTTAAGTATCCACTGTTATGATATTATTAAATCACTGTTCATCACTGATCACACTGTTAAAATCTTTTTTTTTTCAAAGCAAAATTATATAAATTTATTAGTTCCAGGACAAAACAATCAGATAATTTCTACAGAAGCCAGATCAATTGTTGAACATAGGAACACATCTCTCGTGTCTGGAGAACGGCATTTGGAATTCCAGAACACTGACCGCGATACCCCAGACCAATCAATAGCTACATCGGACAATGACAGTCATACTTCAGAACATGTGAACGATGGATATGAACGGCCATATACGACATTGTTGGCACATAACTATGCCGAAGACGAACACGTATATAACAATACAACACGGAATTCACTCAATGAAACTTCTACTCCTTTTCCGATCGTGGCATGTAAACCTATCGTTGGGATTACAGAACAATATGCTTTGCAGGATACTAAAAACACATATTTCTGTGCAGATGACGGCCAAGTTAATAGTATACAAAATACAGGAGAATACATTAATTTGTCTCTCAAACAATGAAATATTTGAAAAAACCTATTTGTAATTGTTTGTAAAATTTAAGTATGAGCCATGACTGCGGTCGTAAATAACACCTCAAAATCAACGGTAGCGATCAATCGATCATGTACTTATCACCCTTAACACCCTTTTCACAAAGCTCGTATAACATTTAACAAAGCAAAACACAGATAAAAAATTCGAGGCACTAAAACCCCTCACAAAAATGGGGCTAGGATTATGACGTGTAGAGAATTAGTGGTATGCTTATCTCAGTAATGTAATATTTGATTCAGAAACAGAGCGAGTGTTTAAAACGTATATTCGGGGGAAGATAATTCTAACTTAAAATGCATACATATTATTGCTTATATCATATCCTCTTGAACTTTGGTGAAAAGATGTCTAACTGGCAATAAAACTACTTTTACTTATTTTTATGTAGATTTTTTCAATAGTTGGCTCTAAATAGAGTAGGAATATATATCAAATCATGTAGGTACCAAAGCAATGACTATTGAGCTGTTAGTGTTCTCAGGGTATGATGATAGTCCATCAATATCTAAGTCATACAGTGCTTCAAAAAAAAAAAAAAACACGCACATTTTTTAATTTGATTTCTCACGGAACTCCTTCCTGAATGCAACTTCTAAAGGAACATTCAAAATCAAATCTTTTTATTTTCTTTGTGTTTTATCAAACTGTTACAATTTAGGCTCTGGATGATATGTGTTTGTGTTTTATTTTTTAAGTTTAATGTTTACATTCTTCAGAAAAATGTTGACAGAAAACTTATTATCAGACTTATATATATTATTAATATATTAATATATATTTTACTTAACTACTACTGAATGATGCGCAATTCATTTTATTGCTAGTTATTGTTGGTATACGTTTAAATTGATATGGAAGTTTAACGTCCATAGCGGTTTCATTTTAACATATAAAAGCAGCATGTTTGCATCAAAATGATTTGAGATATACTAAGCGTTATACTAGACCAAACAAGTCAGAATTATATTATGTCTTCGTTTGAGGTAAACCATTTGGAATTAGGTTAAACAGTGTATTTTTTACACCACTGTCCCAGGCTAGGGGAGGCATGATCGCTAAATGACATATTTATCCTTACAACATTTTGTATGAGTTTTTCGTAAATTTTATTGTATAAATCCTTTCATAGCTTCCTCGTCTTTTTACTTTAAAATCAGTTTATGACACTTTCATCATATATACACAGTACTCAAATTTGGTACATGATTTCAGACTCATATACATATGAAGTAGAAATACCACTAAACTGTCGAACTATCAAACTGTCGGACAATTGAACTGTCGGATTATTGAACCGTCGGACCTTCAAACTGTCGAACCATCGAATTGTCGGATTATCGAAGCGAAGGACGATCCATACGGCCCCTATTTCTTGCCTATTGTCCTCTTGGATTTCATTATGTGGTGAAACCTTAGAGTACACCAGTACTATAGAGTAGTATCTCAACAACAAACAAAAATAATGTCAAGGTCAAAATGTAGCCTTCAATTTCAATAATGTGTAAATATTGCCTATCTTAATTGTCCTCTGACCCTTTATTACATTAGGGACTATCAATTTAATACTATAAGTGCTATAAATCAATCATTATATTCCTGATAATCATTAAACATTAATACAGTATTTGTCAGATTTTAATATATAATCTAATATAATTGTTCCACATATTAGCATTCAATTCGCAGTCCTAGTGTGCATATCACTAACAAATAGTAACAAAATTGTCTCAATTTTTTTTTTTTTTAATAAAGTTCAGAAAGATTTCTACAGGGTACTAGTGCAAGTTAGCTCTGACCTTATTATAAACAAATTGTTTAATTGCAACTCTTTAACCTCGTCATATCGAGTATTGAGTGCATTGATTTTGTCATATTGTGGAAAAATTAAACAAAATTAAATATTTTGTTGAAGGAACACCCTTGCAAGGAGGTTAGTGTCTTTGTTTATAGCTAATATGTTAGTACATCATAATTTGTATTATATTGTCTAGATGTATAATTTAACATATGATACTGCTTGCATATGTCAAAATTTAAACTTGTTATTCTGTTATGATGCATACATAAAGTTTTTTTGCTCTCTGGTACGTACATATTTAGTAACAATATAAAACTGCCGTCATTATTCTGAACAATAGCTTCTCTTGCTCACAATTAAAGATTACAGGAAATTCTGTGTCATGGTTTGGTTACCTTGTGCATGTTGTGTCATGGTTAAGTCCATGTTCCACATGGTCATGGTTCAGTTATTTGATTTATGCCATGTATGAAGGAACATCAAAATAAACAGACATTATACAACTATTAAATGCCTTTTTTATAAATTCGTTTTATTTGAAATACAAAAGGACATACGCATATACAATGTAGCACTATATAATAAGTAAATGAGGTTTGATTTCACACGAAATAATGATCTACCCGAGACCAAAATGACGTAGATGTAAGAACATTTATGTTTCCGTATGCCCTTCAACAATAAGCAAATCCATACCTTCTCCTCAAGCTATAAAAGACTCCGACAAAATTAAATGTAAAACAAACCAAACAAATTGGAAAATCATTTTTTTGTTGAAAAGCGTTATGGTTTATTTCTTAAGAAATATTTTCAATTTCCAATTGGAAATGTCGGTTTAGAAGGTTGAAAAATCTTACTTTTGATAGAACAAACTTCAGAGAAAGATCGAGATTCAAAATTATCAAGGTGTTCTTTACAGTTCAATTCTTTTAAGTATCCACATATGATAATACCGCTATGCGAGGAAACAGTTTCAGAGTATTTCTAAAGACACTCTGTCACTGCGGAAAGACATTTTTGACAATTTATACACAACAAAACATAGAATATATATTTATTAAGATATAATAAACTAAGATACATACTACATGATATACATACAATAAAATAAACATCATTTGGCGTTTAGCCGTCTCGGTTGTTGTCACAGTGATTGATTAATTCCCAAGCTTGAGAATCATATCAATCGGAAGATCTGAGTTCATGCTTGAACTTTTGATACGCTAGGACACTAACTTTAAGTTCATGCTTGAACTTACTGATGGACCTGTTCTTGTTTATGACTACAAGCATGTAGATCAAAAACGTCAGTGATAGAAGTCCATGCATGGACTGACATTAGGACTGACTTAGAACAGGGATCTGTTGTTAGTTAGTGTCCGGAAACTTTTAGCACGTGTCTGGTCTATTTAAAATTTAACCAAATTACTGCTATAAGTCCCATTAACTGTGACAAGCAACTTATACATCAATAACTCTGCATCAAATTTGGGGAAATTGAGTTAATAATAACGAAAATATGCGATCTAAAAGATATTATATACCGAGACAGCAGTTTAATAGTACATTATAGATTTCTAAATATAATGAAACAATGGTGGTGGTGGGGAAGGTGGTGGTTAGTCTATATAGAATCGACCACACTACTCCATTGCAAATTAATAATGGCATCGGTCACGTGCTATATGACTTCACTCTTCATGCATGAGGCACCATAAGGTGCACGCGTGAAAAATAGTTTTGTGTGTATAAAACCAATTTATTAAGGTGAACCTATATAAATAACCATTTATACACAACAAAACATAGAATATATATTTATTAAGATATAATAAACTAAGATACATACTACATGATATACATACAATAAAATAAACATCATTTGGCGTTTAGCCGTCTCGGTTGTTGTCACAGTGATTGATTAATTCCCAAGCTTGAGAATCATATCAATCGGAAGATCTGAGTTCATGCTTGAACTTTTGATACGCTAGGACACTAACTTTAAGTTCATGCTTGAACTTACTGATGGACCTGTTCTTGTTTATGACTACAAGCATGTAGATCAAAAACGTCAGTGATAGAAGTCCATGCATGGACTGACATTAGGACTGACTTAGAACAGGGATCTGTTGTTAGTTAGTGTCCGGAAACTTTTAGCACGTGTCTGGTCTATTTAAAATTTAACCAAATTACTGCTATAAGTCCCATTAACTGTGACAAGCAACTTATACATCAATAACTCTGCATCAAATTTGGGGAAATTGAGTTAATAATAACGAAAATATGCCAAAATGCAGTTGATGACTGGTTTTTAAAGGAGACAACTGAACCCCAAATGAAGATGATTACTGTAAATTCAAATTTACTGAGTGCGTATGGCAGTGATGAACTCTCGCATTAATAGATGATACTTTGTATTCTACAGATTTTCTAATGATAAATGCACGCATCAATTCTGAATTTACAGTATCTTTGAACAAAGATTTGTTACTATATTAATATATCTGAATATGTGAATGATATACAAATGAACTTAATATCAGATGCGAATAGACGAATAGCAATTAAAACGTCCATCACTAATCGTTTATCAGTATGTAACTCCAGCGTGCTGGAAAACATGGAAATTTTATAGTGATAAGCACAAGTGTTCTGATTAACTACTGTCTATCTCAGCGGGTCGTGAGAAGAAATATTACGACTTGATGAAATCAAATGTTCTGCTTGACCTTAACATAACTTTCATAAACATGTCAATGAACTCTGATCATAATGTTCCTAGCATCTGCTATACTGTAATGTTCTTTATCTCTCAAGAGCTTTATCTACATAGTTAATTAGTAAGTTCAAATATCAACACAAATCGGGAACTGTCATACTGCTATAACTGGTTTAAATGTTTAACTCTTGTCTCGTTCATTGAAAATGGTACGTCACTGATAGCAATTATAAACAAATGTATATGCTTAGCAATTAATATACACATAATAAATGAAGACAATGAAACGTCAATATATTTACATAATATGGGGATTATTATGCCCCAACACTATCGAAACACACTTTAAACCACTATCAGATTAAACAATGGGGATTATTATGCCCCTGAAACACTGATTAAAAACGCAATTGATGTCGTTGTGTTGACCTCATAAACACGATGAACTGATATGTGGTAATGAAACAGTCTATATATACTCTAAGGCACTTACAATATTAAATCAAGATAAAAACGTATGCGATTGAAATATTCCTATGTACAATAAACACTAAATCTTCATTCGAGTAATGCTTGTTGAGCTTGCTGTATCGTTGATAAAGATGTTCTGATATAGCGAGTATAACACTGTGAACTCCACCGTCCGAGTGTCTGAATAAGGTGATCTTCAATTTTTGAACCTGCTGTGGTACTTGCTCCAATGCGAAAGCTGTGACCATTATATAAGTCTGAGTTGTATCCAAGTACGGCAAGTATGTTTTTTAGAGAAGAAATGAAGTAGTTTCGTGTTAAAGCTTTCCTATTTTCCATCACAAAGAAAGCGTCTTGTGATTTACTATCTTTGAATTTCCTAGAACGATAGTCCATGTAACGTTCCAGAGATAAGACTGGACAAACAGAAACTCCCGACGCAAATAAATGAATGTCAACACCTTCACGGAATGGGTCTGTTTTCGAAGCTTTCAAATGAAAAGTAACTTTATCCTTAAGGAATCGGATGTCTTCGATACTCACATTGCATTCTGAATCAAACGAATGTAGTACTGTAAATTCCCCACATCGGAGAAATCCAAAATATGCCGTGACACACGCTGCTTCCAGAAGAATGTCTACATACGGAGTATAATACCCTTTCCTCAACAACTGACAAATGTCCTTGAGTATCGTGAAGGTAATTGGTCTAGGTTTTGTTGATTTTTTCTCATTTTTCTTTATTCCTCTATATAACGCATCGAGTCGATAAAGTTTATCAGAACTGCCGCTAAATATTGAAGTCTTCCCATTCTCTAAGTATTTATATCGTATTCCACATATATACATTTTAATAGTAGAACATTTCAACTGTAAGTTTTTAAAACAATGCGTAGCGAAATGAATAAGAGATTCTTCAGTTAACGGAGGCATGTCTGAATTTAGCCAAATCACTCCAGTCATTCGTAAAAAGGTTGCATAGGCAGAATACCCACACTCATACTGCGTACGTGTTCTAGGAGCTATTGAAGTTTTGAGTAAACAACTTACACTATTAGTCAATTTCACATTACGAGTGAGAAGTGCGGACAAATCATGGCTTGTGCATCTGCTTCCGGCGCTTCTTTCCGGAACGTCTGAAAATCAAATCGAGAAAGTGAATCTGCAATCACATTTTTAACACCAGGGATATGCTTACTTGAAAATGTAAAATTGTTAATTGCAGCTAACCAAGTGAGTTTACGCATTAGTTTCATAATATCTTGCACTTTGGAGCGTCCCTTGTTTATAATATTAACAGTAGATTCATTATCACAATGAAAAACTATTCGTTTTCTCGTCCAAAGTTTGCCCCAAAGTACTGCCGCCACTACAATTGGATACAATTCTCGGAAAGCCATAGACATATCAGAATCAAGTATATTTGTAACTCTGGTGGCCAAGAACTACAAAACCAATGTCCCTTGAAGTAACCTCCAAAGCCAAGTGTTGAAGCAGCATCTGTAAACAATTCGAAATCCGCTGAATTGGTAGTGAAAGTATCATAGAAAAAGGAGACGCAGTTCCACTGCTTAAGAAAAATTTACCACATCTTTAAATCATCTCGACATTCGGCTGACAGTGTAACATAGTAATTGAGATTGTTAACTTTAGTCGATAGGTTAATGAGATAAGTTACAAAAGTCCGTCCAGGTATAATAACTCTTGCGGCAAAATTGAAATGTCCCAAGAGTTGTAAAAGTTCTCGTTTTTTAATAGAACGTCGACGTAGAAATGTTCCAATGAAATAAATAATGCGTTCAACTTTATCTTGTGGAAGTCTAGCTTCCATCTTATCTGTATCTAATATAATTCCGAGATACTCTAGTGTGGTATGTGGACCTACAGTCTTTTTCTTAGATAATGGTATATTCAATCTATTAATAATTAAAGTGATAAGTGCCATAGTTCTATCTCCTGAAGTGTCTGATGCTTGAACAGTTAAAAAATCATCAAGCAGATGAAGTATAACTGGAATATTGTAATTGTTCTTGGCTATCCAACAAATTGCCACTGACAAGTTGTCAAATATTTTAGGTGATGATCGTGAGCCAAAACAAAGACGCACATAATAGTAATATAAATTTCTCCATTTAATACAGTATAAATGATGCTGATCCCTTTTGATCCCTATTTGCTTGAATGCATCGGCAATGTCCGCCTTATTTAGTATTGATAATCGTCCGAATTCTTTAATTGCGTTGATTGCATCATCTATTTTAACGTATGACAGCGAGCATTGCTCTTTATCGATTAAATCGTTAATACTAAAATGATCTTGACTTTCATGTGGAGACGACAGATCAACTATTAACCTCTTTTTTCCTGAATATTTGCCTTCCACTATACCTATTGGGCTCACACGATACCTATCAAAAGGGAGCTTTTTGAATGGCCCAACTAGATAACCTTTATCGACCTCTTGTTTAATTATAATATCAACGCTGTCTGGATTTCGGAAAGCTGATTGTAGATTTTTACATTCAACTGTTGGTAATTCTGTTTTCGACACCATGGTATCAAAAGCGTTTGTTATACCGTCTAATAAATATTTTACAAAATTTCTATCCGGATGTTTTGCTAATTCTTTTTCAAGGTTATTTACATTGATGCAAGAAAGTTGATAATCATCATTCATATCGAGTCACCTAGATGTTTTAACGTTCGGCTTATCAGCAGTTTTGTTTTGATTACTAGCACTGGTATCCTTGTTGTTACCACATGTCTTGAAACCGTGACCTCTACTTTTACACTTGATACACGCATGTGTAAACTTGCATCTTTCCATTTGCATGTTCCATAATTGAAATTATTACAAAGGTCAAGACCCTCTGCTTGAATGATATTTCTCCCATGCCTATCTTTTGATTTATCTACAACACGACCGTTCGTCGTGGCTTGTGGGGCGAAAGGAGGAGTTTCTTGATAAACTTGTTTTTGGCAGAATTTCGTTGTGTGGTCGTAATCTCCGCATAGTGCACATTCTCTACTTTGTAACCCATTCATAACTAGATGTAATAGACGGTCGTCTACCTTTCCCCAGTTAATTGCAATATTATGTTCAATAATAGCAGTGGCGGCCTTAGCCGAAAACAATTGTGGTATTTGTAAAATCTTTGTCCGTAGTTATAGGCTATATCATTTATATCGGCCTCGTACTGATCTAATTCATCTCGCCGTTGAGGATATACTTTACAGATAATATTCCTAAACTTCCTGAAGGCCTTATTGAACTCATCAAGGGTCAATGTTTTCTCTAGACGAGGATCCTTAGGAGCAGATAACTCTACAGTTAGCCCTTCAGAAACGACAGTGCGTGTTTGGGGAACCTCATTTTTTGGATACAATAAAAGAGAAAGGTTTATATCCTTACCTTCTAGAATTTGCTTTCTTAAAGAAGTAGACACGTAGTCCATTTTTGGTAGGTCCTCTGCAAAAACAATCCCTTTAGAAGTGTCAACTTGTCTTTGGAAGGTTTGTTCCGCATTTACAGAAGAGATTGGGGTCATGTGTCCGTATGTGGCTTGATATGCCGAGGCAAAGTCATAGTTTGACTTTAGATTCTGCAGACTACTGTTTGATGAAGCATCTTTATTGGCTAGAAGTCCTACAACCATAGATGACATAGCCGACATAGCTTCATTTGCCGACTTTAGTGCGGAAGTAGAATCCTTTAGCATGTCTGCTGTTTGTGACTTTGTATTGTTTTCATTTACTGGTTGATCAGTGTCCACGTTAGTTTGATTTTCGGCAGCAACTGTCACTTCATCTGTATTACTTGATTCCGTAGAACCATTTTGACCACATTCTGTTGAACTTGCTAAGTCCTTTTGATTGACAAAATACAATTGTCGAATCATGTCTAATCTCCAAGTAGATTTCACTGTAATCCCCATACTTTTTAAATGGGTAACATACTGTTCTTTGTTCCAATGCATTGGATCATTTGGATCATGTCGCGCTGGTCGCTTTCGACTACTCATTGTTGAAAGATATTGATAGTCCAGTAAATATGAATTTTGTGTATAAAGTTAATCATGAATGAAAATGAAATGATATAGAGTTTAGTCTATATAGAATCGACCACACTACTCCATTGCAAATTAATAATGGCATCGGTCACGTGCTATATGACTTCACTCTTCATGCATGAGGCACCATAAGGTGCACGCGTGAAAAATAGTTTTGTGTGTATAAAATCAATTTATTAAGGTGAACCTATATAAATAACCATCTAATGGACAATGCGTTCGTCGAACAAGCAGATGAGACGGCATTGTACGGTTGTTTGTACGGAAGTTTGTGAAGCTTATGTATCCAATACAAGCAAGGTAGGTACTCCGATTCCTGCTCAATGTAATTTTCATCGAGGCCATTGAAGATTTATGATAATGAAACACAGCATGGGGGATTCAGGTTGTTAATATTTTCTATTTTACAACCATTGAATATTTATAATAATGTTTTTCGTGAACTATACCAAATCTAATGATACCATTTTATAATTGTACGGTAAATGAATTTCGATTGCCGGTAATTTTGCACGTCCTTTTGTTTTTGATGTTAGTGGAAAGCCTTTTCATAAGAAGTTGAACATCATCTACTTATCTTGTATCTCAATGAATGTAGTATGTATAACTGATTAAGAAGAATCATATCAATTGTCTCCATTAAAATCGATAAACATATTTATGTAAAATACATAAATAAGTTGTCTTAAATTTGTTAAATGTCTCGCGCTGTAATTCATGGCATGAAATTTTACCAGATCTAGACTGATATGAAGACAATAAGTAACACTCTGTTACAACACAAATCTTAAGTAGCAAGTTAGCAAAAATAGCCAAAACGTAAAGACGTAACTATAGATGTAAGCTTTATCTACCTACATTTATATCAAAAGAAATCTGGAAAGAAGGTAAACAAAATACCAATCAACTAGAGAACAATTGTGTAGTTAACTATCAAGTTGCAATAAACTACACCATTGTTTATAATTATATGTTAACTCATTTAAGAATTAGCTGGTTTTATATTGGTTTATTTTAACGTGCTATTTTGTCGCAGATGAATATCAGTAATGTCAGAATTATTTCCTGTGTATAGAGGAAACTAGTTTGACAAAACAATAGATACTTTGGTCGACTTAATTTAATATGTGAATATACTTTTCGAGGAGGCATTTCCACTTATAAAGTACTCAGGAAATATTTACGGAAACTTAGATTTTATTTGTATTCAAAATGATTGATGCATGCATTTGTTATAATTTTGGGATACAATTACAATACTATGACAGAGAAACCAAATGTTTATTGCTTGAATTTTACTTTTGAAAAATGAATAATGCAATGCCATATTTACGTTGTTGATGTTCAATTAAAAATAAGATATAGTTAAAGTGAACACCAATCACAACTGCCCTAACTAAGATTCATTATCATACTACACGTATGTATGAAAATTCGTATTTCTGCATATTTTTTCAACATACATAATTTCAAGTGCATATCTACATTTGAAAATGCCTGTACCAAGTCAGGAATATGACAGTTGTAATTCATTCGTTTTATGTGTTTTATCATTTGATTTTGACATTTGATTAGGCACTTTCCGTTTTGAATTTTCTTCGGAAATCAGTATTTTTATGATTTAACTTTTCTTGTCAATGTCATAAGATTTCATTCAAAGACAAATGGTACTATATTGTTTCATTGGTATATTTTGTTGTTAATATATTGACATACTTTGACCAATTTGATTGTAATTCATCATAACATTTGGTGTACTTTATATATATTTGTGTCGCCAGTGAATGTCGGTACGTTCTAAAATGGACAATTAGTTTCCTTTTCATGGAGGAAACTGATTTACAAAAACAATGAAAAAGCAGATAAATACATTTTTCGATGATCAAGTTCCGCGAATGTAGTACCAAGGACGTTTCATTCATGTATATTTTTATATTAAGTAATTTTCATACAATACATTCATGAACATGATGAACAGTCTGAATAATTTTCATAACTCACATGTTAAAGTTGTCTAATGAAATTTCCCTTTATATATTTCTTTGTAACTTGAAATCGACCTTTCCTGTTATATATGTTAACAGAAAGAAGACTCTACAACCTAATACAAAATGAATACGAAGTCGATACAAGAGAGGTGAATGATACCAGAGGGAATTCAAACTCATCAAAAAGAAAAAGACCAATTTAAAAAGTACACAAAATACAACAAAGAAAACTAAAGACTGAGCAATACGAACATCACAATAAACTGGACCATCGAACTGTCGGACCATCGAATTGTCGGACCATCGAATTGTCGGATTATCGAAGCGAAGGACGATTACTTAGTTTAAACATATTTTATTGTTCAAAACAAATGGATAAGACACAAGTTTTTCAACTTAGTTCCGTCTTCTCCATAATATACATGAATATACATCATATTTATATAGCACATTACATAAATTTGTATTTTTCTAATAAGCATGAAGGCATGAATAATAATTAAATAAATCACAACTATTGTTATTATAATATTTATACACAAATAATAATAGAAACGGCTCAATGGATATCAAACGTTCTTCTTTTAAATAATCAAACACACCCAAACGATCGGTCAAAGGTAAAACACCTACTGTTATTAGTGTGTTTTTAAATGACTTTCTACAATATTTACCTGTATAAGTTGTAAAAGTAAATATATATAATTGTGATACGGACATTAAATTCTGACGTTAAAAATGCGGATAAAGGGATGACAAGAACATAGATTTAATGTAATATCGTTTTTGTTTTAACTTCAATAATTGAAATCCATTGAGGCGAAACATTATGTTAACCGTTATAAACAACAAATCAATCATTCGAACAATGCATCGTCTGTACTTGAGACTAGTAAATAAAACAATAACCAGCAAGGTTGTTATCAGAGTGAGAAACGTTGAGTTTCTTTTATATATTAATGTACTGCAGAAAATATTACAAAATTGTCTTTTGACGATCACTACGGACCCTATTTCTTGACTGTTGTTCTCTTGGTTTTCATCATGTGGTGAAACCTTAGAGTACATCAGTACTAGACAGTAGTATCTCAACAACAACAACAAAAATACAAACCTCAAAATGTCAAGGTCAAACTGTAGCCTTCAATTTCAATAATGTGTAAACATTACCAATCTTAATTGTCCTCTGACCCTTTATTATATTAGGGACCATCAATTTAAAACTATAAGTGCTATAAATCAATCATTATATTTCTGGTAATCATTAAACCTTTATACATTATTTGTCAGATTTTAATATATAATTTAATATAATTGTTCCACATATTAGCATTCAATTCGCAGTCCTAGTGTGCATATCACTAACAAATAGTATCAAAATTGTCTCAATTTTAAGTTTTTTAATAATGTTCAGATAGATTTTTACAGGGTACAAGTGCAAGTTAACTCTGACCTTATTATAAACAAATTGTTTAATTGCAACTCTTTAACCTCGTCATATCGAGTATTGAGTGCATTGATTTTGTCATATTGTTGACAAATTAAACAAAATTAAATGTTTTGTTAAAGGAACACCCTTGCAAGGGGGTTAGTGTCTTTGTCTATAGCTAATATGTTAGTACATTATAATTTGTATTATATTGTTAACATGTATAATTTAACATATGATACTGCTTGCATATGTCAAAATTTAAACTTGTTATTCTGTTATGATGCATACATAAAGTTTTTTTGCTCTCTGGTACGTAACATATTTAGAAACAATATAAAACTGCCGTCATTATTCCGAAAAATAGCTGCTCTTGCTCACAATTAAAGATTACAGAAAATTCTGTGTCATGGTATGGTTACCTTGTGCATGTTGTGTCATGGTTAAGTCCATGTTCCACATGGTCATGGTTCAGTTATTTGATTTATGCCATGTATAAAGGAACATCAAAATAAACAGACATTATACAACTATTAAATGCCTTTTTTATAAATTCGTTTTATTTGAATTGCAAAAGGACATACGCATATACAATGTAGCATTATATAATAAGTAAATGAGGTTTGATTTCACACGAAATAATGATCTACCCGAGACCAAAATGACGTAGATGTAAGAAACTTTATGTTTCCGTATGCCCTTCAACAATGAGCAAATCCATACCTTCTCATCAAGCTATAAAAGACTCCGACAAAATTAAATGTAAAAAAAAAACAAACAAATTGGAAAATCATTTTTTTGTTGAAAAGCGTTATGGTTTATTTCTTAAGAAATATTTTCAATTTCCAATTGGAAATGGTGGTTTAGAAGGTTGAAAAATCAAACTTTTGATAGAACAAACTTCAGAGAAAGATCGAGATTCAAAATTATCAAGGTGCTCTTTACAATTTAATTCTTTTAAGTATCCACATATGATAATACCGCTATGCGAGGAAACAGTTTCACAGTATTTCTAAAGACACTCTGTCACTGCGGAAAGACATTTTTGACAATCTAATGGACAATGCGTTCGTCGAACAAGCAGATGAGACGGCATTGTACGGTTGTTTGTACGGAAGTTTGTGAAGCTTATGTATCCAATACAAGCAAGGTAGGTACTCCGATTCCTGCTCAATGTAATTTTCATCGAGGCCAAGAAGGACTTATGATTCGCCAAAATCGTATTCTTGTCAAATGATGTTTTTGTATGTGTGATTTCATAGTGGCTTGTTTATTCCGAAACCTTTTACAAGACACTCATAGTAGTTCGATTTGCATACAAAGACAATGCACGAAAGCAAATTGTTTTATATACGAAAAATTTGGTTTGTAAGGCTTTTTTGCTTCTTAGTAAGTTGGTAAATATTTTCTAAAGGGAAAACATCATACGTTGTACATAACCAAGCGGTCATTATAAACAGATTATGTCATGGAAGAACAAAAAAAAACGATTGGATGATATAAATAAAACACGACCTGCTATCATCCTGTAAATAATTATTTGTTAATTGGTAAGGGTCATGCTTTTCAAGACTACACACATATATATTTACAAGTAATACAGCATGGGGGATTCATGTTGTTTATATTTTCTATTTTACAACCATTGAAGATTGATAATAATGTTTTTCGTGAACTATACCAAATCTAATGATACCATTATATAATTGTACGGTAAATGAATTTCGATTGCCGGTAATTTTGCTCGTCCTTTTGTTTTTGATGTTAGTGGAAAGCCTTTTCATAAAAAGGTAAACATCATCTCCTTCTCTCGTATCTCAATGAATGTAGTATGTATAACTGATTAAGCAGAATCATATCAATTATCTCCATTAAAATCGATAAACATATTTATGTAAAATACATAAATAAGTTGTCTTATATTTGTTAAATGTCTCGCGCTGTTATTCATGGCATGGAATTTTACCAGATCTAGACTGATATGAAGACAATAAGTAACACTCTGTTACAACAAAAACTTAAGTAGCAAGTTAGCAAAAATAGCCAAAACGTAAAGACGTAACTATGGATGTAAGCTTTATCTACCTACATTTATATCAAAAGAAATCTGGAAAGAAGGTAAACAAAATACCAATCAACTAGAGAACAATTGTGTAGTTAACTCTCAAGTTGCAATAAACTACACCATTGTTTATAATTATATGTTAACTCATTTAAGAATTAGCTAGTTTTATATTGGTTTATTTAAACGTGCTATTTTGTCGCAGATGAATATCAGTAATGTCAGAATTATTTCCTGTGTATAGAGGAAACTAATTTGACAAAACAATGGATACTTTGGTCGACTTAATTTAATATGTGAATATACTTTTCGAGGAGTCATTTCCACTAATAAAGTACTCAGGAAATATTTACGGAAACTAAGATTGTATTTGTATTCAAAATGATTGATGCAATGCCATATTTACGTTGTTGATGTTCAATTAAAAATAAGATATAGTTAAAGTGAACACGAATCACAACTGCCCTAACTAAGATGCATTATCATACTACACGTATGTATGAAAATTCGTATTTCTGAATATTTTTTCAACATACATAATTTTAAGTGCATATCTACATTTGAAAATGCCTGTATCAAGTCAGGAATATGACAGTTGTAATCCATTCGTATTATGTGTTTTATCATTTGATTTTGACATTTGATTAGGCACTTTTCGTTTTGAATTTTCTTCGGGGTTCAGTATTTTTGTGATTTTACTTTTCTTGTCAATGTCAAAAGATTTCATTCAAAGACAAATGGTACTATATTATTTCATTGGTATATTTTTTTGTTAATGCTTAAACATGTATCGAATACTTTGACCAATTAGATTGTAATTCATCATAATATTTGGTGTACTTTATATATTTTTGTGTCGCCGGTGAATGTCGGTACGTTTTAAAATGGATGATTAATTTCCTGTTCATGGAGGAAACTGATTTATAAAAAGCAGATAATTCATTCGACCTTTTTAATTTTGTAAATACATTTGTCGATGATCAAGGTCCGCAAATGTAGTACCAATGACGTTTCATTCATGTAAATGTTCATATTAAGTAATTTCCATCCAATACATTCATGAACATGATGAACAGTCTGATCATTTTTCATAACTCACATGTTATTTTTGTAACTTGAAATCGACCTTTCCTTTTATATGTGGTAACAGACGAAAGACTCTACCACCTAATAGAAAACAAATACGAAGTCGATACAAGAGAGGTGAATGATACCAGAGGGAATTCAAACTCATCAAAAAGAAAAAGACCAATTTAAAAAGTACACAAAATACAACAAAGATAACTAAAGACTGAGCAATACGAACATCACAATAAACTTGTGCTGGTCATGATTGTCCCGGAAGGGTTAACAGATCCTGCTGAAGATATGGCATCTGTCGTGTTGCTCACGTTAGTACAATCCCTTTTTGAAAAAGTCTTATTCTTTTGGTCATATTTTGGAAAAGGAACGTGATTTTAGCTACGACATTAGGAACATACTGCTAGCATCTGTAAAGTTGATATTCAGTGATGGCGTCCGTAAAACTTATGGAATGCCTTCAAATTTACAACGTTGAACTCTTGGTTAAGTAAATTCCTCTATCAGGGAATTCAGGATACCAGTTTTGGAATAGTTTTCAACTGGTAAATATATAATCTGTATGCAGGCGCTGTAATTTTGCTACATAGCAATTGAAAGTTTATAATTAGAAGCTGAAGTGTAATCTATTCTAAGGAATTGTTTAGTTTTCAACCGATCATAATGGTTAATTTCTAGATTTAAGTCTAGATATAAGGCAGACTTAACTGTATCTGCTGTGTTCTTTATTTCATGTTCCATGTGGTAGATCGTTCCACAAAGTCAACAATTTTTTTAGTATTTTTGACCGACAGAAAAGTTAAAGAATATGAATAACTTCTTTTGTATTCTCCCTTAAGCGTCCTTATATCAAGTAAGCTTCATATTTATAAAGGAACAAGTCGACGAGAAGAGGAACAAAGTTGGTTTCCATGTGACAGCAACAAAGCATCTTATTAGTGTCCGTTCAAGAGAATTATGTGTGTAAATCAAGGTGATTTTGTTCAAAGTAAGATTCTTCTCTAAATATTCATATATTTATGATTTCAATTGGTTTTTAACAAGTTTTATTTAGACTTGAATTTCGGAAAAAGAAGCAAGTTGTTGTTATATTTTGAGAAAAATTGCAGTTTATGAATATAACAATAATGAAAAAAAAGCTGTTTGTTTTACCCTTACCCAAAGTTTATCAAATACTTGCAAAATTTAAATAAGGAATCGTAATGATTTTCTTGATAGACGGTTGCTGCTTACAAAGAAGCTATTAAACCAAGAATTCCAAATGGTGAAGTTGAAAACACCCCTTCGTACGATTTTACGGACGTCATCACGAGTTGTTTGACCGTTAGGGTATAACCGTTTAACAAATGATATCGAATATGTTCCTTACGTCGTAACTACAATCTCATTCCCTTTCATGAATGTGACCTACCGAATTAGACTATTTACCGGATTTTTTATCTCATAAACAACACGACGGGTGCCACATGCTTACCCTTCCGGAGAACCTGAGATCACACCTAGTTTTAGTTTTATTTGTGGGGTCGTGTTGCTAATTCCTTAGTTTTAGTTTTATTTGTTGTGTCATGTGTACTTTTGTTCGTTGTTTGTCTGTTTATCCTTTTCATTTTAAGCCATGACGTCGTCAGTTTATTTTCGATTTATGTCCTTCTGGTATCTGTCGTATCTCTTTTAGTTATAAGATTATTTTTTTTCTTTTACTCGTGATTTTGTCTGTTTTCCTGTGTCTCTTTGTACCTTTTTTATATGGTTATAATTTAGGTAAAAAGAATATTCGCTTGCAATGGTAGTGTTAAATGTTTAGAACAAAGGTTCTGATACATCAAGGTAGATCATCAAAGTATCATACGAAGGTTACTATACCAACATACTAGATGAGATATGGACGAACATAGTTCTAAAGTTTCTGTTTATCTTCGTCTACAAGTAAAAACCATTACCGGTGCTATGTAATCAGTTCAATTGGAAACTATTAGGCTACCATGATAATTATTTTAAACATTTTTTAACCTTTATACATAGTACAATAATTAAGTTCACAATTGCAAAAAAGGTAAAAAAAATGAAAGTTCGGAAGTAGACTATAGATAAGGAGACAACTACCACCAAAGAAAAAGTAACAATGATATGAAAACAATGATGGTTGAAGCATGATCAAACATAATGAACAGGACCCATACGATAGAGTAAACTATAAAAAGCCACGGCACAACAAAATATGTATCATACAAAATTAGAAAACCAACTATCTTGTATATTTGTTATGTTTTTATGTAGATATATATAACTTGTCAATAGCGTATGAACCACCAATGCCTATTTATGAAGGATGATCACTTCGATTCTGTTGGGTTTTTTTTAACAGCCGCGTACCACCACACACGATTGTGTAGTTAAATACTACAGTTGGTTGACAAGGACGTCATAATCTGAATACATCTTGTAATTCTTGATATATTTTGTTAGTTTGATTTGTTAAAAGTTGCAAAGTTTTCATCAATATTGCATTCAGCTATCATAAAAATAGGATGCAACAACAGTTTTGAATTTGGCGGTTGTTTCTTACACATTATTTGATATACTGACAAATGTATGCATCTAAATATAATTTGTGTCTTATGTCAATGCTTGCCAAATCGCACACAGGTAAAAGCGACATCATCACTTTCGACAATGCCAAATAGATATATAAGTGTCTGACATATCATACACTGGTTTGGCATTTGACTTTTTATTCATATGATATTTATTTGATAAAACGGGTCTTTATTAACCTAATTTGAGTAATATTCCATTGACTTTCAAATACATTTCAAGTTAAGGTAATATTTACGATACTGATTACACGTATGATTTGACTGATGAGAGACTGTCATTGCTTTTAACTCTTTCTTCAACAAACTATTTTTCAGGAATCAACAATTTTTCAACATAAGTGTTTTCGAATAATTCCATGTGTAAACAAAGGGAACATAAGTGTACCGCTGTTCAATATTGATATATCAATTTATTTGGAACGAATACAGGTCGCAAACCAAATCCTAGTGACACGTATTAACTATGAGAGACAAACTACTGAAAAATAAAATACTGAATTCCTACAAAAAGAAACGCGATAACCCAATTTCGGAGACCTGTGCGTACGAAAAGACACACAGTTTTCTGTATCCATTGTAGTGCAAAGCTCGCCAAAGTTAAAAATTAGCTTCGTGCAGGAAGATCCATTGTTCCAAGATAATTCGATTCATCTTCCTTGGCCCGATAGTAGCCCGGATTTGAACCATATCGAGCATATATGGGAACACTATTTGGTGGAAAGTGCACGAAAGGACACCCTAGTTCAAACACATCATGAAAAAAACGATGCTATTTATCAGCAATGGTTGCTGATACCTTAGTAATAAATTCGTCGATGTATGGCAGGAATCAGAAGACGTTATGATGCGTTTATCCGTTTGAATGGAGGCTGCGCACAAAGTACTAATTTTTTGGAGTATAACGATCACCTATGATGTGAACAGTCATCTAAAGATTAATTTTGAAATGTCTGACATTGTAAAGTTCGTCTACAGTAAAAGTTGTAAAATGCATTTTTTGGTACAAAAAACACGTCATTTTGTTATTAGAATTGTGGTTATGTAAATCATTTTCTTTTCAAACATTTTTTGTTCGTTTAAATGCCAATGTTATCATAAACTATATTGCAATAATATTATACAAATATTTTATTATATTTCATTCAAAAAAAGAGGCTGATTTTTCAAGTTTTAAAAAATCAAGGTGTTGCAATACTTTTTTCCCTGTGTATGTAATATAACAATGGCCATATTTCTGACTTGGTATAGGACATTTTTAAAGGGAAACAATGGTGGGTTGAATCTGGTTTTGTGGCATGCCAAACCTCGCATTTCAAACACGGTACAATCAGAATAGATTAGCACAACCGACTTTTTTTCATTATTTCAGCGCAAAATTAAAAGCACTTTCCGAAATTATATAGTAAAAATGTTGTTTAAATTAGTTTTAGGATAAAATCAGTTTTGTATTCAAGTATACGAGCCATAGTCTCTCATCATAAAAAATTACTCAAAGGCATCATACTTTAAATAATGAACTTGAATTACTTTTACAATAGATAACATATCTTTAATTTCAATTTTTTATATCGCTACACAAGTCTTTTTTGTTGTGATACTTTTTTGTATCGGACAAAAATATTCTTCTTCCTCAGATACTGAAAGACAATGCATTTCAAGTTGTTATTTTAACTACTTCATTTGTGTGTCATATTGAGTTTTACAAATGACTATGGAAATTGTTTGACAATGTTCACCAATAAACTTATTTAGAGACTGCCAAACTGGGATACTTGAAATGCAAGGACCTTTTAAAAACACCACTGCTTGTGAAAATATTTACAGGAAATGCCACTTCAACCTCTCCAATTGTTCGAGCAAAATCGCTTGACCCCTTTTTGTTCTGCCTTAAAATGAATCAAATCGATTGATATTGATCACCCTTATTTATCCTTTAGTTGGCACTATGAACCAACAATTATAGTACTGCATAATGTCCACATGAGGTTCATTATATGCATATGACAATGGCGACCATACAGCCTGTCCATCAATGACGATAACTCACTTGTAAGCAAGTGACCAATTACAAGAAACAATAAAAAAAATCCTCTTTAAAAACTAAATTTTCCTTCTTTTTCATAATTTTGTAAAATAACAGAACCCGCGTCACAATCAATAAAATTGTTAAATTATGACGACACCTGTAATTGTTGTCCTTGTAGCATTTGAAATAGTTCAAATTGTGTGGAATAACTATTTATATTACAGTTATATATAGCTGATGATCAGGGGTTTAATTAATATGTTTTATGTTATTAAACTAGTTTATATTTTCTAACTCTATTAAAGTAGGAATTATACATTCTTATTCTTAAATATGTTATTTATGCAACTCCGTATTTATTTTAACACATGTATAGTTCACGGATTTTTCTAAGGCTTCCGATCATCAGCCGCCCAGCCAAAATTTTAAACATTATGATACTCTTGTTAGATGCTTAATTTCAAGGACAGTATATACAGGTGAATTTTACTATAGAAGATTTCTATATCTTTCCCATCTCAGAGAAAACAAAAGAGCATACATTACATGTATTAAGATGTAATTACTTAAATATGTTCATAGTTGAATTAGTTCGTTTTATGTAATGATATGTATTTATTCGCCTATAGTATGTATTTAGAATATAATAAGGTTTTAGCTACATACAAAAGATAGCTTCCATTAGGGATGGTGATAATAATTAATTCTGGTATTCTATGATACTATCTTTAAAGTTTTATTTATAGGTGATGTACTATCTATAGCAGGCTATAATGTGTTATATCTATTAAGGAATACTTGCATTGATTTATCTTCAATATGTAAACGTTTAAGTTAATTAATTGATCTTGACCACTGCAGAGGTTATTGTATCTGACATATTTTTGTTACGTTTGTAGGCAATAATAGGTGGCCGACTGAATAGTTTACATGCAATTGTGACTTTCGTTGGATGAGTTACCTTTCTCTAATAACTTAGATTCAAACTGTTTGATAAAATTTTCAAGATAAGATTGATTGCTTTTTAAACGTAAATGTCTCAGGGTTTCGCCTTTTGCAAAATCATTATACTATTTAAAGATAAACTATTATTGAACTGTAATATTTACATTAAAATGTTTTACGTTGTCTATATGACTACAGCCGAGCTTTGTCTTTAGTAGGGACATTATTACCAGAAGTCCTGTCATGTAAGTTTTTGGGGGTGTAGGTGGGGTGTGATGCTGAGACAGATTACAGAGTTGACACTGTGGTTATTCATTAATTTGTCTATATATGATTGTGATTTGTCAGAATTGCTTGAACTAGTCTCATTCACACTAGCCTCTCCCTTTCCTGGTTATTTAGAATTTGTCTTATTTGCATTGTTTGAATAGGTATCTGTCGTTTTTGTATTTCTATCTGTTGGTGTGTTTGCAACATTTGTCTTTGTGTTCAGTTGACTGAGAATCATCTATCTATTCATCAGTTGCCCATATTTGTTCTTCTTTATTGCCTATTACCTAGAATGCATTAGGACAATCCATCATCTTGTGGCCTGGTAATTTGCATTTTCTACACACCCAATCATTTGGACAGTCATTCACAAAATGACCCACTTACAAGCATTTATAGCATTGCTTTGTATTGCCATCAATGTAAGAGCTTCTGTTTTCACATTCATGATGCCCACTATGCATAACTATGGCCATGTAATTACCTATTTGTAAACGTCTAGCTATAGGTTTATCTAACAACTAACTTATATTAATTATGTCTCTAGTTTGACAGTAAGTGATTTTGCTTTTCACCCGTAACCGTTTTCTAAGGAGACTATGTATGTAACAACCCTGTAATGTAAAAGCTCTTTGTATTTGCTTATCATCAGCTGAAATCGGCACATTGTTCACTATAATTCTGATGGAATCTGGTTGTAAATTGCCTGGATTTCGGGCATTTTGAAAGTGCACGGGACCTTGCTTGCCACGCAACTTCATTTCTGTCACTAACAGAGACAGTTTTGTTTCCTATATCCATGTAAATGAGCCACATATCACGGATTCTCTGAACACCTTTTATCCGTTTAGTTGGAATATTTGTATCGATGGCATATTTGTATGTTCGTAAGCCATAGGGGTATCGGTGGTTTAACAGAACCAAATACTAAAAGTACATCGGTATTTGTCAGAAATATAGGTTTTATATAGTCACTTGGATCATATGATTCATCTATTATATTATCAGTCTCATTTGTATTGTTTCAGTGTGTGTTGGTGTTTAGTACCTCGGAATATGACGACATATTTGTTATGTTTTGATTTTTAAATGTCCACCTTGGGGTCTAACAACTCTTCTTGCATACCATGCATATATTCTAGAAGACCATGAAGACGTTTAAAACGATCTTTAGACTTAGTTTAACTAATGGTTGAATTTCTGGTTCCATCATATAGTTTAACGTAGTTTAACGTTATGACAATAATATTTTTTTTCTGGAGCGGTATCTCAATTAGCCTGAGCCATACAGGGACATCGCTCAGGTTTAATATCCACTTCATCCGCTCAGTTTTGTGGCATACATTTCTAATATATTCACAAGGGCTTTACATGAACAAAACAAACAGAAATAAAAGGTAAAAATGTCAAAATAGGGACAGAACAGTCAGCATTGTCTCATCATTATACATGTTATAAATACAAACAAATTTATCTCAATACCACATTCTGATTTATATGTTCGTCGAAAAGGCCACCGTGCCTGTTAATATTCGAAAAGTCTCCTTTTGTCTATATATTCTGTTATATTCGTTTGATTGATTGGTTGATAGTTGGTTGTTTAACCTCCAGTGGCAAATATTTCATGCATATTCAGGATGATGTTTTCGTTTGAACATCGCTGAATAAAAAGCATAATTGTTATTTATTCAAATGTTTGTAAAATGATACAAATAAACAAACCTTACTAGATAGTTGTGAGATATTTGTCTTTAATTTGGACATATAGTTTTAGTCTTATTGGCGTAATCATGAAATATCATATAGATACTTGTTTGTTTGCCAATAAACACAATATATATAAGATATATAAAAGATAACCGTCATCACATGAAACACATATTGTATTGTCCTACCTTCATTTGAAAATATGTTGGCATAGTATTTGCATACATAAGTTAAGTCATAGAACTACACAAATTATATGACAGTGAAGACGATGTAAAGGAAGCCTAGAAGTTGTTCAAACTCATAATAGATATAGGAAGATGTGGTGTGAGTGCCAATGAGACAACTCTCCATCCAAAAAACTATTTAAAAAGTAAACCATTATAGGTTATAGTACGGCCTTCAACACGGAGCCTTGGCTCACACCGAACAACAAGCTATAAAGGGCCCCAAAATTACTAGTGTTAAACCATTCAAACGGGAAAACCAACGGTATAATCTATATAAACAAAACGAGAAACGAGAAACACGTATATATTACATAAACAAACGACAACTACTGTACATCAGATTCCTGACTTAGGACATAAGTCCATCAAAACGTACAACTTCAGGGAAACACACGATGTACGATATAAAGACAAACAGCAGTATACAGGAGGATAACTAGGTAAATAAAAAACACTGTTTGCACAAATTGTGACGAGAGGTCTTGGGGCCTCACAAGATCCATGGTAGAGCCCTAGAAGTGGTTCAAGGGGTCCAAACGAAACACGGTTTAATAACCAAAATATTCTGTAAAAAAGCATGAAAACTAGTCATTTTATCATGATAATATAAATGGAAACCTTTCGAAATTACTATAAATACATAGTTTAAAATTTTATCTGCCTAATGAATTCACCAGTAGATCAATCGAATATATTTGTATATCTGTTCCTTTGATTGAGAATAGTTGATAGATACTTCAATTGCAGTACATATTGACGATCCTACATCTAAAACCTTCAGCGTCCTCTTTTCACACAAACACACACACACACAGTCGATGTTTCATGCAGATGTTCGGTTCTGTTCATACTATCATTAAAAAGTCACACTTCCTTATATACTGTTATGTCAACTTCCTACCTTCATAGTATGGCCATTACACATAGATCTGAGAGTACTCGAAACTACTGAAAGCTAGACGATTTACTGATTGATTGCTAAACGTCAAGTGGCAAATAGTTGATTCATGTTCAAGAGAAAAAGCACATTGACTATAACTTCAACAGGTATCGTGATAAGGGTCGTCTAGAACGAAGATCTTGAGTTTTTTTAAATGCAATGCATTAAACAAATTAAGGTTTTAGAAACAGATACGTGTTTGCCTTCTACAAACCTCTTAAAGAGTTGTTGAAAGTTGTTCAACGTGCAGAGAGCGTAACATTTTCACTATACTGGATATTGAATTTAAAGTGCCAATTTTGACACACGTGACAGCGTTTTTATACAGACATCCAATTTTTGCAAGTGTTTTATTTTAGGTCCTATGGAGATCAAGCTTAAAGTCGAAAATCAAGTAATTTAATAAATCAAGTGTCTGAGTTGGCGTTCATTCAAGTATTCGTCGATGAAGGTGAAATAATCTGAACCAAAGTTTCAGTTTATAGTTTCTTTATCTACTAGTATATATAAGGGGGCATAAAAAATATTCAATTTTATCCAATTTTCCATTTCTAAAATGTTGATAGACTCGTGTACGCATGACAATAGATAATTTTAAGAGTTTTGAAAACTTCACTTGCGTGCATCTCATACATGTCCAAACGTTGTTTTATAATTTTTTTTAATGAAAACAAAATATTGTAAAAATTATGTGAAGGCACCTGCCTAAAATGCAAAACGGCAGCTACGCATCTATAATATGCCACACAAAACGGTTAGCAGATCGTTGTTATTAATCAATTTCACCAATAATCGACCCAGGATAACAATAATATTTTAAAAGATAAATTTTAAACCTCAATATCAGTATAATTTACAATATCGCATTCAGGAATATAGAATAACATCGTTCAGTCGACGATGATTAAATGGGCTATTATTTTGAAACTGTTTTAAAATGATTCTTTTAATAAAATGAAACGGATTTTAATCCAATAAATATGAAAAGTACAATCTATTATGTTTCCCATTCATTTTATTGATGAATAAACCAGGTTAAGGGCTATTTCCTGGGATAAAGTACTCCGGAAGTTTTTGTTAAATTGTTTTGTTTATTACGTTGCTAGTTTAACTAAGTAGGGTTTGTTAGAATTCGAATTAAGTTTCATGGATAATAATATTCATCATCCTGTATTAAAAGGGGGACGAAATATACCAGAGGGACTGTCAAATTCATCAATCGAAAATAAACTGACAACGCCTAAGGCTAAAAATGAAAAAGACAAACAGACACACAATAGTACACATACATAACACAACATAGAAAACTAAAGAATAAGCAAGACGAACCCCACATAAAAACTAGGTGTGATCTCAGGTGCTCCGAAAGGGTAAGCAGATCCTGCTCCATTTGTTGCTTTCTAAGATAGAAGGTCATGTCAAGTACTAATCAAAATTGTTTTTTACAAATTGGATTCAATATAACTTATAATGATTGGACCCAGTATCTTTAAACTTCATTTTGAATAGCTGTAATAAAACTTTCCAAAGTGATGAGCCATCTGAAGCGAACAATGTAAGACGTTTTTCTTTTAAATGTGCATACTAAATAAGTGTATATTGGACATAATTTCAAACATTTTAAGGACTATTTCAATCTTAAATATATCAGCTAAAGGGATTATATTGAAATTTGTTGTTCCCTGTCTTTTAACAATTAATGTTCCAGTTTTTGTGAAGATACATAACATAGTATGACTAAAAACGAGCTTGTTTCGGCAAAACTCAAACACGTTTAATCCTTTGTATGCCTTATCTGATATTGTTGTTCTTAAAATGTGGGAAATGTATATGTCATGTCATTAACACAACGAGTTTCAAAATATCATGGAAGCTGTCTAATTACATATCGATCAATGCTTTTATATTTTTCATCAAATTTGTATTGATGTAGCTTGATAGAGTTGATGTAATTTCTACTTGTTAAACGTTTAGTTTGTAAGCTAGATTTCACATGTACCGTTTTAAATTGTTTTTATTAATCTTAAGTTGTTCTTACAAAAGATTAAAAAAGAGTATCTGTATAACCAAGTAATGAATAACCATGTTAATTTAATTCTTGAGTACATGTGAAAGAGGTGTGGCTATTTTCCCCTGAATTTTTTCATTCGATAAGATAGGTAAATCATGTTTTAAATAGCTCGAAAGATATTTATTATAGTACATTCAAATACGTCAGATCGTCTATTTTCATACCTTGAATAGGTATTCCAACAACAAGGCCAAGACTATTGATTTTTTTATATTGATTTTATCTAATTGGTTACTCCTTTCATGCGCAAAAGGTACCATACCACGTAACGTTTTAAGAAGCTAAATAGTATTGAACAAATTCGAATGGGATGCTGTTTTTCTCATTCTGAATATATGTATATCTGTATTTGTCCTTGTCTTTCAGGTTTCATCGTTTATAAGATAAGATAAAAAATCATATATATCTTAACCGGACGACAACATCTGACATCAGTTGGTAATAAAACACGTTGTGTTACAACCACACAACACATATAACGTAACCTTGTCTGGCATTTTAACAAATACAACAGTTTCTTGATAACTTACATACAATCACAGTTTGTAGTGTTATTAATTTGTTCTGTGGTGTTGTTTTATTTTCTGATGACTAAGGTACTGGTACAGGGACAGTGGTAAACATTTAAGTAGTAGTATCTACACAGTTGGTAAATTGGCGACACCATTGCTGTTGACTGTATTTGTTACATATAATACCATGTTCAAAAAAGGTTTCAAAAAATGCTTGTTTTGTTTTGAAACGTGTAAACAAGGGCTTTATTTTAAGTTATGTGTATATTACACTTGCAATTTTTGAGCTTCATTGCTATATAATTAATTATCGTGTTATTGGTTTTGTACAGACATCTACTTCAGTTTGACGGCAGTTATTCCTTGCACATATGTAATAAATGTAAATAAATGAATAAATGTAAGTCAAGTGTATGTACAGTCATAGAAATGCACACAATAAGCGATAAATAATTTTTTACTAAAATGATATATAGTCAAAATTATTCAGAATGACTCTATGAATTATGCAAACATCCGAAAAATATGATAAAAAATTTTTTTTTTGTATTTCAACACAAAAAATTATATAATATTTCAAAGTAATTTTTCCTGTCTCGCGTTAATATATTGATGTTGCACTCTCAAACAAAATAGTTGGACTGTGATCAGATACAAGTGCAGAAAACCTAAAAAAAACATAACAAAAACCTCATATTGGATTCATATTTCCGTCAATCAGGAAACATTATGTATGCTTGTATTGAAAATTGATAAATCAGTACTGCTGACTTCAACATAGACTAAAGGTAATAATACAATATATGTTTGTTAAATTTTAGATACTTAACTAATGTAGATTATAAATTAAGCATTTAAAATTATATTTTGTAGTCATTATCGCAAGTCTTATTTCTTAAAGTTTAATTTTTTACTTCCTCAATCAACATATATACGGTGATGAGAAGGAAAATGATATGTTTCAATGAATAGTGCGTTAACAGTGTTTAAAGTTGATAGTTTTTGATATATTCTGTATATACGTACATGTGCCAATAATACAAACAAGAAAGCTATCAATCAAAGGACACGTATAGATTGCACTTTGTAAATACAGCTGTTTCACAAACCACGCCTCTTTTGGGGAGATTTAGAATATTCATAGAAAAATAATTTTATTTACATATTGGTTCCCAGTTATGCTGTCTGTGTTCCATCTCATAAAGACATAACTTGAGAATGTTACCAGTAAAAATACATGTGCATATTGTTTCCATTGAAATCTGTGGTACCTCGTCATTCGAGGTAGGGGTAGTTAAAAACATAAAATCATTAGTGTTAGTTTAAACCCTAAAAAGTTCAAGGCATATAAACGTTGAAAATATGCCGCACAGCCCTATATTTTGACCCTTGAAAACAATTGTAGTGCATATGAACTTTCAATTCTGGAATACGATTGTTCAACACGTCATAGTAAAAGTGGTAGCCGTAAAAGGTGTTCCTATGGGAAATTGCATTGTCAATATTTACAGAAATGCAACCTTAAGAAATCGAATGGTCGTCACAAATAAGTCCATTTGCTATCGTACAAAAAGCTTTACTAGCAATAAAGGGCATGTGGACATTTTGTTTGATAATAACAACAAAAAAGAATACGACCGCGTTTGTGCTCCAGTGTTGTTATTGTCAAGAATGGTCTACATCAACCAAACATCATGTGAAAAATTAGGACTTTGTAATGATTGAGTTGCCTTTATTATGTAAATGACAACGTTCTATTGTTAGATTCTATATATGAAAATTCAGATGATTCTATATCAAACGGAATATTTATCGGATTTGGCAGAACACTGTAGATATTTATGGTTAAATGTTTTGAATAGCGTTTTTATCGTATACAATTGAGAATGGAAATGGGGAATGTGTCAAAGAGACAACAACCCGACCATATAACAGACAACAGCAGAAGGTCACCAACATCAATATGTTTGTTGTACAATGAAACGTTCTGGATATCCGACTGAATTCAATGAAATATAGTTGATATACACACTGAATTATTATTCAATCAAAACTGATATATTTTGTGTTAAATTTCTTTCAGAAAAAAAGATGAAGTCTGACTTTTTTAAATATATGTTGCTCTTTCAACTTTTATATCTTCAAGTATCAGGTATTTATCAAACTCATCATACTATTATTAATTAGAAAAATGACAATGAAAGTATATAGTTCGTACTGTACACATATTTACTATATATTCAATCTCATAATTCCATTTTAAATTGCATCATTAAATATGTTAAAAAAAAGACCTGGAAACTTCAATTCAAATACGAGATTCACAAATAAATGTTCTCAAATGTAAAAAACTGCTCCCTCAATTTGAACAGCATTTAAATAAATGTATCATTCCTTTTGAGCTGAAATACATATATATACAAAATTGTGTCGATACATTGCGATTCGCCTGATTAAAACAAAAACGGGGCGCTGTCGAAATTGATATTTTTTTTTAAATAATTTGATTTGAGAAACAAGTTGAGTTTATGGTATATGTTTTAATGTGTTAAAAATATTGTAGGTCAACACTTGAAGTTCGTTACTGTATCACCTGGCGAAACACTAGTTTTGACATACAACTCCAGCGCTCGTTTTGTAACGTGGTTTATACCAGCACACGATGCACACAAGACCCGTTCCGTGCATTCGGAGGATATGTACGGACAAAACCGAACATGGAACATAAAAAGAGTTGCGGAAAATGCAGACATAAGCAATCCTGAAGTTGCAAACCGATTGAAAATTGTTTTCGATAACGGCAGATACTTCCTACAAATAACAAACATAACATCAGACGATGTTGGTTTATATTTGTGCAAATTAATTGTAACTAAAGGCGATGAGCCATTAGAAAAAACATATCGGTTTATTGTGCAACTTAAATGTAAGTATACTTAGCGAATATAATCTAATAATTTCCAATCAGAGTACAGGGAATAACCTTTGAACTCATTGCTATTATGTTTGTAACATCATTGTAAATGCTTAATGGAACACTTGTTTTTTGTGTGTTTACATTCGAAGCTTTTTCAATTTTGAAAACACTGATTAATATTCGATATCGAAGTTAGGTGAATTCACACTGTAGGCAAACTAGCATAATTAGTTGAAAACATTTCAAATTAAAGAGGAAGAAGACTGTCCTGAATATTTATGAACACGTTCTGTCTCAATGAGTTAGTGATTCCAGTGATTATTTATGTCATATGTCAAAACTGTTTGCGTGCATTAAAGAAGCCATAAAGTTAAATTAAGGGCTGCATTTGACGTTAGAAAAATTGAATTATAGACAATATTTCTCATGGTAAATAAAGGCAACAGTAGTATACCGCTGTTCAAAACTCAAATCCATGGACAAAAAACTAAATCGGGGTAACAAACTAAAACCGAGGGAAACGCATCAAATATAAGAGGAGAACAACGACACAACACTGAAATGTAACACACTCAGAAACATACCAAGCATCAGACAAAATCCCACGAGAATAACAAATATAACATTAAAACCAAATACATGAATTTGGGATAGACAAGTACCATGACACGTCTTATCGCAATGTGAATTCACACTCAAAAATAAGAGAAAACAATCGACGCAACGTTAAAATGTAACCCACACAGAAACGAACAATAATATAACAATGGCCATCTTCCTGTCTTGGTACAGGCAGTTTTGAACATTTTTCAGCTAGCATTATCCTTATTTCTAATAACACGTAGACAGAGTTCTTTTACAGATAAAGAGAAAAATGCTTTTTCTGTATTTGAGAATGGCTGTACAAAGTCAGAAATTAAACAGTTGTTGTCCTTTTGTTTGATGTGTTTTATTATCTGACTCTGATTTTGTTTAGGAACTTTGCGTTTTGAATTTGTTTCGGAGTTCAGTATTCATTTTTAAAATTTAAATTGATTTACTTATAGTTGTATAATTAAATGCCATGTGTTCCCAAGTTGTCTGTTATATGTCAACTGTCCCTTAGCTTGTTTTAATGGTTCAATTACTGTTTAAAACTGATAAGTCGATTGCGAAAGGAATTTCGCAGTCGTTGAGAGTAATTGAATAACTAAATTTTATATAGAGGAGCCTTGTAATGTCTACATCTCCGTCAGACAGGGTTAAACTCGAATAAGTCTTATTTACAGAATTAGTTAAAAATGTCAGAATGTCTTGGTCAAGGACGTATATCAGATTTTCTAAAAAATTGAGCAACTTCATTTGGTATAATGATTGATTGTCCGACTGGCCTGTTTCATATGATAGTCTCCTTATTTTTATGTGCATAGATCCATGTTATGTTTCTCATATATACTTTTAATATTAGGTCAAACATATTTGGTGTATGTCATATTAGGTTTTAAGATATTTTTCAGGGTTCAGCTTGCATTATCCTATTTTCTAATAACACGTACACAGAGTTCTTTAACAGATAAAGAGAAAAATGATTTTTCTGTATTTGAGAATGGCTTTACACAGTCAGAACGTTACAGTTGTTGTCCTTTTGTTTGATGTGTTTTATCATCTGATTTTGATTTGGTTTAGGAACTTTGCGTTTTGAATCTTTTTCGGAGTTCAGTATTCATTTTTATTTTACTTTTTTATTACATACTGATAATCTGAAATTTAGAGCATGTGCAAAAACAACAAAAATAAAAATCGATATTTTGCTTATAAAGAAACACATTTACCTTCATAATGTTTGCACTCTTACTGTGTGACCAAATCAATTCTGAACTTCCTAACTAATTATATGTTTTCTCTATGAATTACATGCGACTATCACACAAGTGATCAATTTCGCTAGCTATAAATCCATGTCTAACCAACCAGTGTCTACATAAGCGCTTTATCTAAAAATTTCATTCATGTAATGTGTTAAAAAAATTGATTTTATGGTTAAAATTGCCATTAAGTCAATCAGTCAGTTGTATGAAAGATGTTTTTAGTATGTGACAAACTCATTACACGGGAGAACATTTGGTTGCAAAAAATAAATTATTTGTTATATACACATCCTCAACGAGCTTGTAAGGTTGGTTGTGCATGAATAGACACACACGTTTAAACCCTTTGTTGGCCTTATCTAGATCTCATGTGTCTTGTTAGAAAGATGTTGGAAGCTAATGTGTTATGGAATAAATACAACAAGTTTCAAAATCACAAAAATGGAACTATCTGGTTACAAATCAATGCGTTTACCTTTGTTACATCAACTCGCTCTGTATGTAATTTGATAGAGTTGCTGTTGTTTAAACTTATTAAACATTTATCTTTAAGCTGGATGTCAAATGGATCGTCTTTTGGTTTATTAGTTTTTAGTTGTTCTTACAAAAGATTTCTTGAGTACATATGGAATTTCTATTGTTATTTCATTTCGATGAGCATGAATCTGTTTTACCATAAGAGGGTTGATGAAAAGCTTCTGTTTCAATAATTTAACAGAAGATGGTCAGCATTTAAGGAAATAGAACATTTGATCCATAACTACAAAATAACAGTCGACAATACATATATTACTCTAGGGTGCTTTATATTTGTCATGTGTTAAAAATTATTTGCATGCATTCATAAGACCTACATTTAAACGATGGGCTGCATTTGACGTAATAAAAGTTGATTCATAAACTATATTTTAAATCTTGTTAGGATCAACATAATAGTTTTATGTTTTGATTAATTTACTAATTCTTGCATAGTTTAATGATTTGTTATACCAAGTTGTCTTTTATATGTCAACTGTTCCTTGGTTTATGTCAATGTTTGCTTTAAAAAAATGTAAGGTTGATTGCAAAACGAGTGTCTAAGTAACTGCAAGAAATAAGAAAACTTCAATTGATATAAAGAACTCTTGCAATGTCTGCATGTTCGTCTCCTGGATCAGTTTAGAATGTTAACTTGTCATCATGGTCATGGTCAAAGTTATACATCAGATATTATAACAAATTGAGCACCTATATTTGGAATAATTAATTATTGCCCAACTAGTCTGTTTCATATTATAGTAACCACGTCTGGCGTATAAACAAAATTTAGTCCTGGTATCTATGATGAGTTTATTATCATGATTCATAAGTCCATGTTTAGTTGTAGTTGTTTGATATTTTCCCCATATATACTTTTAACAATAGGTCAAACATATTTGGTGTATGTTATTTTTTTAAGATGTTTTCGCCTGCCTGGTAAGATTGGTCTGATTTTGAATTTATTTTCATTGTCCAATGATCAATATTTCGTTTTGATAATCAAATATATGTCCATCAGATCCGCGTAGTGTTATTGCACTTCAATTTTTCAGGAATCATCTTACAATAGCCTACTTAACAGAGATATTCAATAATGTTTAGTTAAAGTGATATTTATAAAATATTCATAAAAAAGACCAGTTACACAATTGCACTTATTATAAGTAAAAGGCAAACCAATACAGCTTTCACACTCTTTGTTATAATGTTGTTTAGGAATTATTGTGACAGCAGTATATTTTTCGACTATTTAATACCTGCTTATCATGCTTATTGTCTTGTTAAATTCCTCCAATAAATATCGCCAATGATTTATAGTTATTTGTCATAGTTGGGATTTAAGGTCCGAGCATTTGACCTAGTATAACTGTATTTATGAATTGCTAAGTGTTATCTAGTGTTGACATATCATCTTTTAAATGTAAGCACAAATATCAGAAAATAACTTAATATAGTCAATTTTTTTTTTGTGTGTGATAAAACATATGATACACAATGTAAATGTGACAGTGAATTTGTATATTCAGAGAGTATGTAGAATCCTTGATTTTTCAGGAATTATGTAGAATCCTTGATTTTTCAGGAATTATGTAGAATCACTAAAAACATTTCTGATTATATATGTAGGTCTCTAAAGTGTAATGGGAACGCTACAGTACGATGGTCACGCTAAAGTGCGATGGTCTAGGTTTAAGTGCGATGCTTCCATACGCTAAAGTCCGATAGTCCGTGAACATATGTACGTTAGAAACGTAGTTTGATAATGATGTTAACATTCGTACATAGAAACCAAAAATGAACATGCCGGAAAATAGATTAGAAGTATTTTTAAAATTCACATTTTTTACACCAAATATTCATAACTTTCTAGTAATTGATTTAAACTTAACCGTTATTTGTTGGCTGAAACACAATATTTATTTTTTCGTGCTGTAAGAAGGACTTGTATCATACAGTCGACCATTCTACTTCAAAGATACAAAATATAATACGCATACTTATCCTATTTCTATTTGAAGCAAACGGCAACATTTGAATAATTGTTTATGTGGCAGTTTCCTTTGCGATTCCCGTTAAAATGCTGTCGAATTTACTATGAAAGTAATGTCAGTAAAATAGAGATAAATGTTTTCATGCGGGAATTATAAATCATCTGCTGAAGCAATAGTTTGTTCTGTACATTGTTAGAATTATAAAGCCTATTACATATGTTATATCTTAGCATATAAGAATTTTTTTTTAACCTCGATGTTTTAATCCGTCGAATCTTACCTTGTTGGTCGCACTTAAGCGTAATATACCATCGCACTTTAGAGTCCAACATTTATAATCACTTAAAATTACATGTGTTGTTTTACATAATCAATGAACATTTTTGTAATTATTCAAAAAAATTCCTGAATTGATTTGTGGGGTTATCAAACATCCAAAGATCCTATCAATTTCGGTACCTTAGATGTTTGTACTTGAAACAATTATTTATCTTACACCTTTAGTTAAATCTGTTTCGATATGTGAAGGATAAGGTGTTTACGTGGAAGTTGAGGGAAAATTCGATGTTAATCAAGGGCATTTAGAAAAGCAGGGCAAATGTGCAATAGTCGATGTCAGCTAAATTTCGTTTGTTAAAATAGATGATTGTTTTTGAAAAACTGTTCTTAGCATTTAAATATATTTTGCTTAATATTTTTAAGTATATTGTTCCTAACATTTTAATAGTTTGTGCCTAATATTTTAATATATTGATGTTATCTTTTAATATATAGTGCTGAACACTTTACACTTTACCGCGGCATGTTTATAATGGTGTTTTGATATGATTATTATAGGTTGAATTATTTAACTATTATTCGTTTCCTATATACATAAAACTAATTCATCATTTCAGTTATTGTATTTAATCCCTGTCATTTTTTCTAGTGATTATACATAATCCCTGAAAATGTTAGTTATCATATATAATCTTTCAACTGACCAGTGAATCTACATAATCCCTGAAAATGTTAGTGATTCTTTATAGTCACTAATTATACAAAGTCACTGTAACATATAAATATATATAATTGTACTCTGCAGATACAGCCAACTTGTCCATAACATTTGACCCACCAATGCCAATTTATGAAGGTTATTCATTGCACTTGTGTTGCCGCTCTAGCAATGATTTGCCGAACGAAACTGTACGATGGTATAATAAAAAACATGGTCTACGAAAGAACCAGGAGGACACACAACAAACGTGTATACATTTCAGAAACGTAAATCGAAAGGATACTGGGGATTATATATGTAAAGCTGACAATGAAGGACGAACAGTCACTGAAAATATCACTTTAAATGTGTTATGTAAGTAATTGTTTTAACTGACAAGTTTGTCTTTGGAATGTAAAATAAAGACATAAGAGCAGTAACTGTGCTTTCCTCATTGCAGGATTATTTTAAAAGGTGAGTATTACTAGTAAGGGTAACATTTTGTCTGATTTCAATGGGTTGGTCAACCTTTCCTTAAACAAACAGAATAACAAAAATACCGATCTCCAAGGAAAATTCAAATCAGCAAGTTCTTATCTAATGGTAAAATCAAAGTCCCGAAAACACCAAACACAAGAAACAGAACTGTCATATTGCAAAATGAATTCAATTCTTACTAGTTTAAAAAAGTTAAAAAAAAAAAAGACATTCGAAGCAGAATCTATCGTCATGTAGAATTATTGAATATTAAACAAAAAATACTTATATCAGGAAAACATGATTTGATAATACCGTTATCCAAAATAAATTCTTCAAAAGGAACATAATAATTTTCTGTTAATTTACATTATGACCACAATTGTTGGTTTAACATTGGGCGCTCCATCTAAAAAGCAAAATTGCTCCCGATCAAGCTGATTTTAAAAGTGTAATCAGATAAACTGTAACGTAGCCGTTATTCTAAGGATGTTCTTATAAAAAAAAAGACATGATATTCAACTTTTAAGCATAGTAACGAAACCAATTTGTTCTTGTCTCGAAATCATTTGAACACCTAAAATTGCTATAATTTTTCGAAAAATAATACATTTCCAGTACAATCATCCAGTGCAAAATGCAAATGCAGAAGTGTCGTCGACATGGTCGATATGATTTATTTGTAATCATCGAAGTGCAATCTTTTAAAACATTAAGCTTATTCAATTTATATTGTATAGTGTGTCTATCTATGTTGTTTAACTATTGTTTAAGTTATGGGGTGAGATTGGTACCTACATGTATATTAAAACACTTAAATCCGCTGCATTTGTTTTAGTCTGTCCTTAGTCAGGAACCTGGTGTTCAGTGGTTGTTGGCGTGATTCATAGTTCATTTTTTTTTAAAACATATAAATGTTTTATTTCTAAATATTTCCTGTGTACAATTACCTTAGTCGTCCAGGATCAGGCGAAGGGTCCCTGTTTACAAAAAGAAACCGTCTATCCAGGTGAAATAGAAGGCAATAAAAAAAGTTATCCACTTTTAACCTTGGAATAGATTTAGTGTAAAAAATACAGTTCTACACTTTAAATTCAAAATAGTAAGTAAATAATTATAAGATACCCACATAAAAGATGTGCATTTACTACAATAACCATGATAGGCTACTATTTTTTTTATCATTTGTTTTTGATACAATCATTATTCTAATACTTTAAACCATAAAAAATGTACTTTGACTCAAGCTGTATTATACTATATAAAAATGTCAAAAATTTTCATTATTACAGACTCCAATTTTGTCTTATCAATGATATCAACGCCTTTCAAAAGAAGAACAAATTTTAGATTATATTTCAAGTTTTGTTTCCAGATTTTATAAATATCTTGTGGTGTTTTAGGCGTTTTATTAAATTTTATTGAATTCCTAATTTTCTATAGTGTCCATTTAAAATATAGGATTATTATGTTTAAAAAATTATCATATTTTAGTTCTCCCGTGTTTTTACCCAATAGAACCTCCTTTTCACCAAAAGGATTATTTATTCCTATTTTTGACATAATAAGTATTTCTTGGAGGTTTTTTTTTAAAATTAACTGTGATGTACTACAACTGAAAAATAAGTGTTGCAGGGTTTCTATATTATTGTCATTTTGACAAATGTGGCATTTCCATTTGATATCTTCATTTTTTTTAATCTTTCTTCAGTATATAAAATATTTTGCAAGAATTTCCATTGGAATTCTTTTACTTTATTTTCAATTTTCAAAAATTTTAGTCCCGACCACATATTTTCCCAAGGTATATTTGTTCCAAATATTTCCTCCCACTTAATTTGACATTTTGAAGATACATCTTTATTTAAAACCGTACGAATATAATTGAGTTTTAACTTTGATGGTTTGATTTTTTGGTTGTTTAAATTAATGATCTCAAGGTCATTTGAAATCCTTAATCTACTTTCATGATGCAAATTCTGATTTCCGCAAGATTTTAAAATTTGCACGAAATCTTTAAGAATTGCCTGTTTAATTTTTGAAAATTCGGAAATACATTTTCTTCGATCAATTAACTTCTTATAAATTTCATTGCAGCTGATGAAATCTGTAGTTTCTAAATTCCAAATGTCCTGGATAGTTGTGAAACCGCTTTTTAAAAAAGAAGAGTAGAACACTGGTTTATTTTTGAAACGAATAGAAGAGTTTCCAAATAACCTCGTATTTAAAATAGCACTTTTATATGGAACTTGAACATTTACATACAAAAAAAGTGTCATTATATTTTTCGTCAAATTTCCGAAGCCAATACTTACCGATCGCATTCCGGCTTTCCAATGGCTCATGAATTAAACGATATACTAGTTTTGTTTGTTTACTTTTTATAAACGTATCTATACTTACCATTCCAATCCCCCCTTTTATTTCGTCTAAACAACAGACATTTCTATCTACCTGGTTCACTTTACCGTCCCATATAAAGTTCCAAATTATATTATTTAGCTCTTTAGTATATTTATCCGGAATTCCTCGAATTTCAATCTCGTATGAACAAAGAGAAAGTATCATATTTTTTACTATAAGTGATTCATAGTTCATAAGTGTGTCCGTTTTTGAAAGATATTAGACCGTTGCACTTCCCGTTTGAATTGTTTTATACTAGTACTGTTGTGGGCCATGTACTGCTTGATGCACGGTGTATGCCAGTCTAAGTGTTGATAACCGTAGTTTGAAATATATAATGGTCTTGTTCTTTTATAAATTGTGACTTGGATGGAGGGTGGTTTTATTGCATCTCATACCACTTCTTTTTTCTACTGAATATTCGTTTATAAATATAGGAAGATTTGGTGTGAGTGCAGATGAGACAACTCTCCATTCAAATAACAATTATAAAAGTAAACCATTAAAGGTCACTGTACGGCCTTCAACACGGAGCATTGGCTCACACCGAACAACAATCTATAAAGAGCCCCAAAATTACTAGCGTAAAACCATTCAAACGGGAAAACCAACGGTCTAATCTATATAAAAAACGAGAAATATATTTATTTTGGCTATCTATATCAAATCAATCTTTCTTGATAACTTCTGGGCTCAATTCCTTCCGATGAAATCAAAAATATATGGCGAAGTAAACTTAAATATTAGAAATAATTATTTTTACACAAGTTAGGATATACAATACATGAATAGTTAAAACATTGTAGTTCTTTAGCCTTATGGAGAAATATATACTGGTCCGGAAAAAGAAATTACTAAAATCGCAATATATATAATTGAAATAAGATACATCTCGTGATATGTGCACATGAACCACCATTAATGTCCTGATATAGAAAAAGTGTTACTATTAGAGTTGAGAACACTATGATAATGTATAACTCGGACGATTTATTGCGAGCTTCAGTCCACCAATTCGTAGTTGTAAATATTAAACCAGTGCGATTTCGATGTTTGTCGTTTTTTTCTCCTAATCCTGCTTGAGCAGTTTTTCTTCGTGAGATTAAGATGCGCGTAAATTATTTCCATTGATATATGAGATCATATGTTGTTTACAATAATTACAATAATAAATAAAAAAATATAATGGTATTTTGTAGTCCCACCAAGTATAACCCTGCTTAATCATACATTCACTTCTGCTGATGCTGAACGTCAAATCCAATGCATAGCTACTGGTGTTCCAATGAGATATACATACGAAAAATGGGAACATAAGTCCTTCTTCAATGAGCATATAAGATTTCTAGATGACAAAGCTGGTGGAAATTTGATTTTGCCGTTGCAAAAAAGACGAATTCGATATCAAGACAGTGGCATTTACATTTGTAGTGTTTCTAATGGAGTGCCTAATATTCATGGGAAGGACTTCCAGACCACGCAGTCACATGTCTTGTCAAAAGGTATAGTATAAATTGATATCACTTATGATTTTCAAAAGTGATGATATCAATCAATCATTAAGTTATTTACTTTGACAAGCTGATTGTTTGTGTAGACTTATATTAGAACACGACGCGCATATATCTTTACATTTATTCAAATGTTTCAAAGCTTGATATCAGACAAAAACTTTTAAAAAGTGTGTACACAAGTGTGTTTATCTATCATTACTATAATAACAACAAATGCATAGTTGTATACATATTGAAAATCGTCTTGCAGTAATTGGTAATGACATAAAAAGCTTATAATTATATGTTATTCATTTATTACATTTTATCATATATTAACTTTATAAATAATTATTCATTCATTCTAATTTCTTCACCATTGAGTAGATTTATAATTCGTTTGAAGCCAATTATTATGAATTGTAAGGTATAACCGAATTTCATAATTATGGGGGTTTGTAGTGTATTCAAACGTCATTCCCCCATACTTGCATTGCTACCAACACTGAAATTCTTGTATGATTAAGGTCCGCCAGTTTTCGTGAAAGCAAATAGACGGATTCAGTATGGCGAAGTTGGCAAACGAATGGACCTCATTTTAAATCTTCACAGTTTTGTGAACATAACACATCATTATATAACGACGCCTGGTAATAAGATAATACCACTTAAAGCAGAAATAAGTCGTACCACTACCATTGACACATTTTATGGTCAACGAATTAAGCTATGTGGATGGAAAATTGTATTTAAATTTCCGGATGTCACCATTGACCAGTTTAAAAGCTACACCGTATATGTCTCAAATGAATTTGGGAATGTTAGTTTTGTAACAGAACTGCAATCTAAAGGTAAATTTTATGAAACACAAGTTATAATTTTAAATTTCTTATTTGAGTGTTTTGTGTTCCGTATGAATGTTTCGTATGAAATACAACAGTAAAAAAAAAGTAGCACAACAAACCGTTCAATAATACGTATAACTGATTAAAACATGCATTATTTTTCGAATAGAAAAATACAAAAGTCTGGCAGCTTCGATGCCAAAATAAACACCATCGTTTAGATAGTATTTGCTGACGCAGCGTTAAAATTATTATTCTATCAGAACATACAAACAATGCGCATGGAAATCAAAAGGCAGTTTTGTCGAGAAAAGTAACGCAATTATTGTACTCATAGTATTTGATACAAGACAAATGATAGACAGTTTTCTTTGAAATAAACTTGAAAATATATCAAACATGTAGAAAAAAGTATGAAGCATATGTAAACGAGACAAACCCTCAAAACAAAGAATACAGATTTCTTGTTAAAATATCAAACAGATACAAATCACGAAATACCATAAAAAAAAACTCTCAAAATAAATTCCTATCCTTAAAAAAGGGGAAAAATACAGATAAAAAGACAATCATGACATTGGCGCTGCAAGTTCCTGAAATATTTCGAAAAGAGTCGTAGTCGGTATAGGTTTTTGACTTTTGATATCATATATCATCATTTAATTTTCAATTTTTATAATTTTCTATTGTGTGCAAATATTTAACATTTGTTGTTATATGACAATTTTGAACCATTTACTCATTTTGATTTATGACCTACTTATAACAGTTTCTTTGCGAGGAATAATAATATCATGTATAATAATCTTTTAAATAATAAATACAGTATAAGGATATTTGGGTAAATGAATCACCAAATCTGCAATTTTGGAAAGCCTAAACATCGTTAATTGTAATTTATCGTCAAATTGAAGTAAATCATAACAGAAAGAACAAAATTCACCAAGGACACGCTAGATAAATGAGAAAAACCGACACTAACACAAAAATAAATTGAAAAAAAATAGCTATAACAATAATCAATAAAAAAAGTAACTTCGAACTACTGCACATCATTCAAATGTTTAAAAATTTAAACAAAGCATACAAAATAAGGGGAAAAATGTGTCGTAAAATTAATATTACAAAATACACAAACCTTATCTTGACCTTCATTCTCTCCGCGCCAAAAGTTGCATAAGGCTTCGACGCTTTTTTCCACCCTTTTCCATTTTTTGCCGCTGTTCTGGCTACGTTTCAACTTGTCCGTCCTTGATGGTTCCTTTCTCTCTCTGTTGTACTTCTCCATGTAGTTGTTGGTCTTCCTCTAGTTCGTTTCCCTTCAGGTGCCCATTGTGGTGCTACTTAGCTGTTGTCGTCTCTTTCACGCCTTACTATGTGTCATATCCATGTCAACGTCTCCGCAAGATTTCACAAATGATTTTTCTGGTGTTAGCAATTTCGTTTACTGTTTTGTTTGATGTTTTATTTTGCCATCTTATTTTTAAGATCTTTCGTAGGAATTGGTGTTCTTCAGTATTAAGTTTCCTTTCATCTAGGTTTGAGAGTTTTCATGTTTCACATCCATACACTAATACAGGTCTAACTAATGATTTATACAGGTGTATTTTTATTTTCAGGCCAATTCCTATTGCATACCATATAATTTAGGCGATTTTTTAGGCGATTGAATGTTGTATCTGTAATATTTTCGTTATGTCGCTACTTCCTCCTCCCTCTTCACTCTTTGTATGCTTTGATCAAAATGATTTTCATTGTTTGGGGTTAAGTTTCTTTCCAACTCTTTTAGCTTCAGTTGTTAATGTCTGCGTTGTCTCATCAAGGTCGCTTAGTTTTGAAGAAAAAAGTTCTGTGTCGTCAGCAAAGTCAAGATCTTATAGAACAGTATTAAAGTTCCATCTGAACCCCCTGGCTTTGTCTGCACTTGTTTTTCGCATGATCCAGTCTATGACTAGACGGAAAAGAAAACTGACATAAAACAACCCTATTTCATTCCTGATTTTATCTCAAACCATTCCGAGGTTTCTCCCTGATCGATAACGGGACACTTAAATCCAGTATATATTCCATATATGGTTCTTATGATCTTGCTTTGTATTCCATAGCTCTTCATGAAATACTATAGACTCTCTCGGTACCCGGTGGACTGAGTCAACAGATTTTTCGAAGTCTATAAAAAGTATGATTAAAGCTGCCCTTCATTCATTTGTTTGCTCAAATAAGTTTCGAAGGATAAAAACCTGTTCCGTTGTTCCTCTTTTTTAACTAATTCCTGACTGCTCATTCCTTATTGTTTAGTATATTCCTTCTTTTATTCTTTCTTAAAGCATTCTGAAGAATACTCTACTGAAAACAGGTAATAATTCACACCCCTCCAGTTGTTACAATATGTCATATCGCTCTTCTTAAAGATGTTGCAAATCAATCCCTTTCTCCAGTCTCCAGTTCTTCCTCCCATAGGCTGTCTAATGTAGAAATTATAAACAAAACTAATTAAAGCAGTTTTCCTGATTACGTAAAATCTACAATTGCAATCACCTGGTTACTAAAAAATGCATAAGACCGTCTGCGGAAAGTTTAATATTTTACAAACCTAAATGGACCAACAAGCTTGACGAGAAGAACGATTCTGTTGTTTCTGTCCAATTCGAAAGACATAAAATATATGAGAAAATTGTCTCACATATAAAAACGAAGATTTGTTATTATTGCCAATGAGACAACTGTCCACAAGATACCAAAAATACACAGACATTTACAACTAAAGATCACCGTACGGCCTTCAACAATGAGCAAAGCCCATACCGCATAGTCAGCTATAAAAGGCTCCAATATGTAAAACAATTCAAACATAAAAACAAACGGCCTTATTTAAATAAAAAAATGAACGAAAAACAAATACGTAACACAAAAACAAATGACAACCACTGAGTTACAGGCTCCTGACTTGGGACAGGCACATACATAAATAATGTGACGGGGTTCAGCATGTCAGCAGGATTCTAACCCTCCCTCTAACCTGGCACAGTAGCATAACAGTACAACATAAATACCAACTATAAAAATCAGTTCAAAAAGGCTTAACTTACAACTAATTATAACATTAAAAAACAACAAACAAACAAACAAATATTGTATTCGCCAATCACGGGGCCAAAAATGAGTAGAATAATTACAATTTTCAAACATACTGTAAAGTTAATAAAAAATATGTTAAACAAAGTGCATATTATGATTGATTTTAATTAAATTGATTA